>NC_036869.1:19324663-19375988 GCF_002910315.2 Salvelinus sp. IW2-2015
AGCACCCCCACAACATGATGCTGCCACTCCCGTGCTTCATGGTTGGGATGGTGTTCTTCGGCTTGCAAGCCTCCCCCTTTTTCCTCCACACATAATGGTCATTATGGCAAACAGTTCTAGTTTTTGTTCATCAGACCAGAGGACATTTCTCCAAAAAGTACGATCTTTGTCCCCATGTGCAGTTGCGAACGGTAGTCTGGCTTTTTATGGCGGTTTTGGAGCAGTGTCTTTTTCCTTGCTGAGGAGCCTTTCAGGTTATGTTGATTTAGGACTTGTTTTACTGTGGCATAGATACTTTTGTACCTGTTTCCTCCAGCATCTTCACAAAGTCCTATGCTGTTGTTCTGGGATTGATTTTGCATTTTCGCACCAAAGTACGTTCATCTCTAGGAGACAGAACGCATCTCCTTCCTGAGCGGTATGACGGCTGCGTGGTCCCATGGTGTTCATACTTGCGTACTATTGTTTGTACAGATGAACGTGGTACCTTCAGGTGTTTGGAAATTTCTCCCAAGGATGAATCAGACTTGTGGAGGTCTACAATTAATTTTTTTAGGTCTAGACTGATTTCTTTTGATTTTCCCATGATGTCAAGCAAAGTTTAAAGGTGGGCCTTGAAATACATCCACAGGTATACCAATGACCCAAATTATGTCAATTAGCCTATCAGAAGCTTCTAAAGCCATGACATCATTTTCTGGAATTTTCCAAGCTGTTTAAAGGCACAGTCAACTTAGTGTATGTAAACTTCTGACCCACTGGAATTGTGATACAGTGAATTATAAGTGAAATAATCTGTCTGTAAAGAATTGTTGGAAAAATGACTTGTGTCATGCACAAAGTAGATGTCCTAACCGACTTACCAAAACTATAGTTTGTTAACAAGACATTTGTGGAGTGGTTGAAAAACGAGTTTTATTGACTCCAACCTAAGTGTATGTAAACTTCCGACTTCAACTGTAGATGTTGATTAATTAAGTCCAAGCAACTGATACATTGTAACTACACTTTATTCTACTACCATGTAACAGAACAAACTAGGGAACCATTTACAGTGCCTTCAGAAAGTATTCATAGTATTCATGAATAAAAAAAAAAATACATTCTCACCCAGCTACACACAATAGCCCATAACGACAAAATGAAAACGTGTTTTAGAAATGTTTTGAAAAATGTATTGAAAATGAAATACAGAAATGTCTCCTTTACATAACAAAAGTATTCACACCCGAGTCAGTATATTTGGCCATGATAACAGCTTTGAATCGTCTTGGGTATTTCTGTATCAGCTTTGCACATCGATTGGATTTCTCCCATTCTTCCTTGGGAGCAGCGCGGTACAGTCTTCCACAGATTCAATGGAAATCATTCTGGATTTGCCTGACCCACTCAAGGACTTTCACATTCTTGTTCCGAAGCCATCCAGCAACGCTTAGGCTGTATGCTGTGTCATTGTCCTGTTAGAACATAAATCTTCACCCCATTCTTAGGTAGTTTGCACTCTGAAGCAGTTCTCATCAAGGATTTGCATGTAGTTTCCATTCATTGTTCTCCTCTATCCTTACCAGTCTCCCAGTCCCCGTCGCTGAAAAGTATCTCCATACCATTGTATTCTATTTATTATGATCCCCATTAGCTGCTGCCAAGGCGGTAGCTACTCTTCCTGGGTCCGGCAAATTAAGCAGTTATCCTATTTTAAAAACATTACAATACATTCATAACAGATTCACAACACACCATGATGCTGCCACCACCGTGCTTCACGGTAGGGATGGTATAGGTGATGATTGAGCTGTTGCCTGGTTTTCTCCAGACACGCGCCTTGCATTCAGGCCAAAGAGTACGATTTTGTCTCATCTGACCAAAGAATCTTTGCCTTATGATCTCAGAGTCTTTCATGTGCATTTTTTGAAAACTGCAGGCATGCTGTCATGTGCCTTTCCCAGGAGTGTTCCGTCTGCCACTCTCCCATAAAGCCGAGATTGGTAAAGTGCTGTAGAGACTGTTTCCTTCTGGCAGGTTATGAACATAATGGCCGGCGGGAGATGGCTGCAGTTTTACGAGCTCTCAACCAATTGTGCTATTGTGTGTTTTTATTTGTAACTTATTTTGTACATAATGTTTCTGCCACCGTCTCTTATGACCGAAAAGAGCTTCTGGATATCAGGACAGCGATTACTCACCTCGTACCGGACAGCTATTTTTTCTACAACAAGTCAGACGCAAAGGACTTACTTCAGATACCCGAGAAGGCCCTCATCACCATCATTCGCATGAGAAAGAGACATCGGGTACATCGGTCTTGTAAGGATCCGACTACGAGTGGGTAATCTGCCTCTATCATCAGTCAGTCCTATTAGCCAACGCACAATCGTTGGATAACAAAATAGACGAACTACGATCACGAATATCCTACCAACGGGACATTTAAAAACGGTAATATCTTATGTATCACCGAGTCGTGGCTGAACAACGACATGGATAAAATACAGCTGGCAGGATTTACGCTGCGTCGGCAAGATAGTACAGCTAACTCCAGTAAGAGAAGGGGTGGCAGCCTGTGTATATTTGTAAACAACAGCTGGTGCACAAAATCTAATATTATGGAAGTCTCAAGGTTTTGCTCGCCTGAGGTCGAGTATGTCATGATAAGCTGTAGACCACACTATTTACCAAGAGAGTTTTCATGTATATTTTTCGTAGCTATCTATTTACCACCACAAACCAATGCTGGCACTAAGTCCGCACTCAATGAGCTGTATAWGGRCATAAGCAAAAAGGAAAACGTTCATCCAGAGGCGACGCTCCTAGTGGCCGGGGACTTTAATGCAAATTTAGATCCGTTTTACCTCATTTCTACCAGCATGTTAAATGTGCAACCAGAGGGAAAAAAACTCTAGACCACCTTTACTCCACACACCGAGACGTGTACAAAGCTCTCCCTCGCCCTCCATTTGGCAAATCTGACCATCATGTTATACTCCTGATTTCTGCTTACAAGGAAAAACKAAAGCAGGAAGCACCAGTGACTCGGTCAATAAAGAAGTGGTCAGATGACACAGATGCTAAGCTACAGGACTGTTTTGTTAGCACAGACTGTAATATGTTCCGGGATTCTATCCGATGGCATTGAGGAGTACGCCACATCAGTCACGGGCTTCATCAATAAGTGCAATGATGACGTCGTCCCCACAGTGACCGTACGTACATACCCCAACCAGAAGCCATGGATTACAGGCAACATCTGCACTGAGCTAAAGGGTAGAGCTGCCCCTTTAAGGAATGGGACTCTAACCCAGACACTTATAAGAAATCCCGCTATGGCCTCAGACAAACCATCAAACAGGCAAAGTGTCTATACAGGACTAAGATTGAATCGTACAACACCGGCTCCGAAACTTGTCGGATGTGGCAGGACTATTACACAATACAAAGGGAAGCACAGCCGCGAGATACCCAGTGACACGAGCCTACCAGACGAGCTAAATTACTTCTATGCTCGCTTCGAGGCAAGCAACACTGAAGCATGCATGAGAGCATCAGCTGTTCCGGATGACTGTGTGATCACTCTCTCTGTAGCCGATGTGAGTAACACCTTTAAACAGGTCAACATTCACAAGGCTGCAGGGCCAGACGAATTATCAGGAAGTGTACTCCAAGCATGTGCTGACCAACTGGCAGGTGTCTTCACGGATATTTTCAACCTGTCCCTGACTGAGTCTGTAATACCAACATGTTTCAAGCAGACCACCATAGTCCCTGTGCCCAATAACACTAAGGTAACCTGCCTAAATGACTACTGACCCGTAGCACTCACGTCTGTAGCCATGAAGTGCTTTGAAAGCCTGGTCATGGCTCACATCAACACCATTATCCCAGAAACCCTAGACCCATCCAATTTGCATACCGCCCAAACAGATCCACAGATAATTCAATCTCTATTGCACTCCACGCTGCCCTTTCCCACCTGGGACAAAAGGAACACTTATGTGAGAATGCTACTCATTGACTACAGCTCAGCGTTCAACACCATAGTACCCTCAAAGCTCATCACTAAGCTAAGGACCCTGGGACTAAACACCTCCCTCTGCAACTGGATCCTGGACTTCCTGACGGGCCGCCCCTGGGTGGTGAGGGTAGGTAGCAACACATCTGCCACGCTGATCCTCAACACTGGAGCTCCCCAGGGGTGCGTGCTCTGTCCCCTCCTGTACTCCCTGTTCACCCACGACTGCATGGCCAGGCACGACTCCAACACCATCATTAAGTTTGCAGTCGACACAAAGTGGTTGGCCTGATCACTGAACAACGATGAGACCGCCTTTAGGGAGGAGGTCAGAGACCTGGCGGGTGGTGCCAGAATAACAACCTATCCCTCAACATAACCAAGACTAAAGGAGATGATTGTGGACTACAGGAAAAGGAGGACCGAGCACACCACATTCTCATCGACGGGGCTGTTGTTGGAGCAGGTTGAGAGCTTCAAGTTCCTTGGTGTCCACATCAACAACAAACTAGAATGTCCAAACACACCAAACAAGTCATGAAGAGGGCACGACAAAGCCTATTCCCCCTCAGGAAACTAAAAAGATTTGGCATGGGTCCTGAGATCCTCAAAAGGTTCTACAGCTGCAACATCGAGAGCATCCTGACTGGTTGCATCACTGCCTGGTACGGCAATTGCTCGGCCTCTGATCGCAAGGCACTACAGACGGTAGTGCGTACGGCCCAGTACATCACATAGGCTAAGCTGCCTGCCGTCCAGGACCTCTACACCAGGCGGTGTCAAAGACCGCAGCCACCCCAGTCATAGACTGTTCTCTCTACTACCGCATGGCAAGTGGTACCGGAGTGCCAAGTCTAGGACAAAAAGGCTTCTCAACAGTTTTTACCCCCAAGCCATAAGACTCCTGAACAGGTAATCAAGCCCTCTTTTTACGCTGCTGCTAYTCTCTGTTTATCATATATGCATAGTCACTTTAACTATACATTCATGTACATACTATCTCAATTGGGCCGACAATGATGTTGAGGAGGGAGTATGAGAGAGAGAGGTGAGATGGACATTAGACACTAATTGCCTTGTGAACGCCAAGTAGTCCTGGCCAGTGAGAGACTGGCCAGTGATACCTCGGTCCAGCCAGTGTGGCCTCTTATCTTCTGAGGTCAATAAGAATGGCATGGTCAGTACACAATCCCAATTGGCATTTTCATAGCACTGCATCTGGTTGCACACGGCTATTGTTGTTCCATATTGCTGAATTTGAGAGCAAGGGGGTCGACTGTAAAGTTGGAGTTGAGAGTGAGAAAAAATGCAAGTGTTACATCAACTCTAATAGTGTTACATTTAACACTCAAAAATTGTCTACCTCCGCAAATAGTTGCAATTTAATAGATGTAAAGTCCCCTGTTTTAGGGACCTGCGTGGTTCTGGTACCGTTTTCGACTGACATTTTTGCTTATACAGTACCAGTCAATTTTTTGAACTACTCATTCAAGTTTTTTTTWKTTTTTTTTTACTAGAATAAGAGGGAAGACATCAAAACGATGAAATAACACATGGAATCATGTAGTAACCTCTTCCAAGTAGCCACCCTTTGCATTGATGACAGCTTTGCACACTTTTGGCATTCTCTCAACCAGCTTCACCTGGAATGCTTTTCCAACAGTCTTGAAGGAGTTTCCCCATATGCTGAGCACTTATTGGCTGCTTTTCCTTCACTCTGTGGTCCAACTCATCCCAAACCCTCTCAATTGGGTTGAGGTCGGATGATTGTAGGCCAGGTCATCTGATGCAGCCCTCCATCACTCTCCTTCTTGGTCAAATAGCCCTTAAACTGCCTGGAGGTGTGTTGGGTCATTGTCCTGTTGAAAAACAAATGATTGTCCCACTAAGCGCAAACCAGATGGGATGGCGTATTGCTGCAGAATGCTGTGGTAGCCATGCTGGTTAAGTGTGCCTTGAATTCTAAGTAAATCACAGACAGTGTCACCAGCAAGGCACCTGCTCCTCCATGTTTCACGGTGGGAACCACACATGCGGAGATCATCCGTTCAAGTCAAATCAAATTTTATTTGTAACATGCGCCGAATACAGCAGGTGTACTAGACCTTACAGTGAAATGCTTACTCACAAGACCTTAACCAACAATGCAGTTTTAAGATGTATTTTTTAATTTTTTAATAAAAGTAACAAATAATTAACTTCTTATGGCTGCAGGGGCAGTATTGAGTAGCTTGGATGAAAGGTGCACAGAGGTGCCCATAGTAAACTGCCTGCTCCTCAGTCCCAGTTGCTAATATATGCATATTATTAGTATTGGATAGAAAACACTCTGAAGTTTCTAAAACTGTTTGAATTATGTCTGTGGGTATAACAGAACTCATATGGCAGGCAAAAACCTGAGAAGTTCCACTTCCTGTTTGAATTTTTTCTGAGGTGGCAGATTTTCAACCAAGCTCTCATTGAAATTACAGCAAGATATTGATGAGTTTTCACTTCCTACGGCTTCCACTAGATGTCAACAGTCAATAGAACTTTGTCTGATGACTCTAATCTGAAGGGGGGCCGAAGGAGACAGGAATTAGTCAGATCTGCCATGAGCTGACCATGCTTTCACATGCGCGTTCACATGAGGAGGACCTCCGTTCCACCGCTCTTCTGAAGTCAATCTAATTCTCCGGTTGGAACTTTATTCAAGATGTATGTTAACAACATTCTAAAGATTGATTCAGTACATCGTTTGACATGTTTCTACTGACTGTTACGGAACTTTTGGACATTTCGTCAYGTTATAGTGGACACGCTTTGTGACTTARGAATTGTTTACCAAACGTGCTAACCAAAGTAGCTAATTGGACCTAAATAACGGACATTATCGAACAAATCAAGCATTTATTGTGGACCTGGGATTCCTAGGACTGCATTCTGATGAAGTTCATCAAAGGTAAGGAAACATTTATCATGTATTTTCTGGTTTCTGTTGACCCCAACATGGCGGCTAATTTGGCTATTGTTCTGAGCTCCGTCTCAGATTATTGCATGATTTGCTTTTTCCTTAAAGTGTTTTTGAAATCTGACACAGCGGTTGCATTAAGGAGAGGTATATCTATAATTCCATGTGTATAACTTGTATTATCATCTACATTTATGATGAGTATTTCTGTTGAAACGATGTGGCTATGCAAAATAACTTGATGTTTTTGGAACTAGTGAATGTAACGCGCCAATGTAAACTCCGATTTTTTGTTATAAATATGAACTTTATCAAACAAAACATGCATGTATTGTGTAACATGAAGCCCTATGAGTGTCATCTGATGAAGATAATCAAAGGTTAGTGATTCATTTTATCTCTATTTCTGCTTTTTCTGACTGCTATCTTTTGCTGGAAAAATGGCTGTGCTTATTGTGGTTTGGTGGTGACCTAACATAATCGTTTGTAGTGCTTTCGCCGAAAAGCATATTTGAAATCGGACACTTTGGTGGGATTAACAACAAGATTACCTTTAAAATTATATAAAACAYGTATGTTTGAGGAATTTTAATTATGAGATTTCTGTTGTTTGAATTTGGCGCCCTGCACTTTCACTGGCTGTTGTCATATCGATCCCGGTAGCGGGATGCAGCCATAAGAAGTTTTAAAGAGCAGAAGTAAAATAACAATAGCGAGGCTACATTTGGGCTCCCAAGTGGCGCAGCGGTCTAAGGCACTGCATCTCAGTGCTAGAAACGTCACTACAGACACCCTGGTTTGAATTACATTTAGTTACATACAGTATAAGAGGTTAACACTGGCCAAAACTGATTATTGTTGCATTAACTCTACACTGGTGCCAGTTTCTTTTGCCAAGTACATATTTTGCACAGGAATGACAAAAGCCCCATTGATGGAGGAGGGTAAAATCATTGGCATTGGCAACAGTCGCGCAGTCCCATCCAACCTATAAGATCACAACTTAGCACATTTCATAACCCCAATCTGGGCTCTTCACTGTTTGTGGCTCGATGGTGCTAAACATAGGCCTTTCCTTCTAGCCTGACCCTAATTATCCTTGTTATGGTACCACAATAATAGACCTAACAGCTTTGGGATCTTTTTGGAACACCACACCTATATCTTCAATGTTGTGGCTGGAATTAATTATTGACTGGGTCCAAGGCACGCTAATGATGACTGACGTCTCAACTTCCCCCAAACACGTTCCTTTATTTACCACAGGAAGTTGTACCATATAGACAGGTTATGGGATAGTTCAGTTTGACATTTTAACGGAATCAAAGTCATTTAAATTAAATTCTAATATCTTTATTCATTCAAATTGAAAAAGGCTCAAGTAAAATAAAAAATTGTAGATCATTTTAAGTTTCACATGGAATTGCCTGCATACATTGCTGGTTTGAAAAAATAATGTTCTGTTGACAGATTTCTGTTATGTAATGCCGCAGCTTCAAGTGCACTGGCCAAAGATTGGGGAGAGCATGGAAAAGTGAACATCACTTTGTCTGAACATGAGTGGCAACCTCTGAACATAAGTGTTACAGTATGCTGCCACCTGATTATTTCTCTGGGGGCACCAGTTGAGAAGAAGCGCGGTTCTACCTCTCTGTCTATATGACTCATCCTCTATCTACCGTCGCCAGCTACGAGGCTACATACAGTGCCTTCAGAAAGTATTCATACCCCTTGACTGATTCCACATGTATTGTTACAGCCTGAATTCAAAATGGATTACATTTTTAAAAAATCTCACCCATCTACACACAAAGATGACAATGTGAAAACATGTTTTGTAGACATTTTTGCACATTGAACATTAAGTAAATAAATATCTAATTTACATACACGATATACTGTATATGGAGATATTCAATGTCTGCTTTTTTTTTACCCATCTACCAATAGGTGCCCTTCTTTGCGAGGCATTGGAAGACCTCCCTGGTCTTTGTGGTTGAATTTGTGTTTGAAATTCACTGCTCGACTGAGGGACCTTACAATTATCTGTATGTTTGGTGTACAGAGATGAGGTACTCATTCAAAATAAGTTTACACTGTTTTTGCACACAATGAGTCCATGCAACTTATTATGTGACTTGTTAAGCACATTTTTATTCCTAAACTTATTTAGGCTTGCCATAACAAAGGGGTTGAATACTTAGACTCAAGACATTTCAGCTTTTCAGTTTTAATTCATTTGTAAAAATGTCTAAAAACAGAATTCCACTTTGATATTATGGAGTATTGTGTGTAGGCCAGGGACAACAAAATCTAAACGTAATCAATTTTAATTTCAGGCTGTAACACAACAAAATGTGGAAAAAGACAAGGGGTGTGAATACATTCTGAAGGCGCTGTAAGTGTCTGTTTCTAATAGCCAGGACTAGAGCAGTGTGCATTTCGCTGTATTTACATAAAGTAAAAAAGATGACACCAGAAACGTTCAGCCAAGCCTACCAGCAGTGCCATACAGTCGCACTATGAATACATTTGGCCGCAGGGTGAATTAGGGACATGTGTCTCAGCCAGTTGTATCATATCCTCTCTCACACCAACAAGCCAATCTGCTGAGTGACAGGTTCCCACATGTGATGGGGCCATCCAGGGTCATCTTAATTTAGCTTCAGTGTAGAATGGCTGGAGCCATTCAGTCCGGTGAGGTGTCCTGTCGTGTCTTGAGGCTGTGGCTGTCAATTGAGGCTGTCAATTGATGTCCGTTCCTGTTGTGAAATCCAAATAGGGAGGTGTGGTTGAACTGCTCAGTCCAACACCTGGCCAGCTAAATGATCCTTTGGGGAAATAAAATACTTTGTTGAGTGACTGGACGGCCATTTTGTGTCTCCTGCAATGGTTGGACGGACATTCCCTTTTTCACGTGACTGGTGACACAATGCACTTCTGAATTGTCTCCGTACTGCTGTTCTCTTTGTTGCTACTTGGCTACCTGCCAAACGTATAAACTCCTAATAACTATTTAATCAAACGTTGTATATATGTTTACCAAGGTCTTAGTTTTAGTTTTGTCCTCACACTACTTTTTTAATTGAACTTTTTTTTACCCCGGACTCTTTATCTGGACATAGATCTGCTGGACCTACTCCGGCCCAAAAAAATGCTAAGTAACATGATGCCTTCTCATTGCAGTCGCTGTACTCTTAATATACAAGAGAACTATCGCCTTTTGGTGAGGATAGCCAAGTTGCAATTAGTGGATTCGGCTATTTCACCCACACCCGTTGCTGACAGGTGTTTAACATCGAGCACACAGCCATGCGATCTCCATAGACAAACATTGGCAGTATAATGACCTTACTGAAGAGCTTAGTGACTTTCAACATTGCACCGTCATCGGATGCCACCTTTCCAGTTCGTTAAATTCCTGCCTTGTTAGAGCTGCCCCGGTCAACTGTAAGTGCTGTTATTGTGAAGTGGAAACGTCTAGGAGCAGCCGCAAAGTGGTAGGCCACACAAGCTCACAGAACTGGACCGCCGAGTGCTGAAGCACGTAGCGCGTAAAAATTGTATGTCCTCAGTTGCAACACACTATTGAGTTCCAACCTGCCTATGGAAGCAAAATCAGCACAAGAACTGTTCGTCAGGAGCTTCATGAAATAGGTTTCCATGGCCGAGCAGCTGCACACAAGCCTAATATCACCATACGCAATACCAAGCGTCGGCTGGAGTGGTGTAAATCTTGTCGTCATTAGACTCTGGAGCAGTGGAAATGTGCCCTACCTGCCCCAATGCACAGTGCCAACTGTAAAGTTTGGTGAAGGAGAAATAATGGTCTGGGGCTGTTTTTCAAAATTAAGTTAAGTTAATTAAGTTAAGTACAGTTAAGTCATCTGCAAACTTGATGACTGAGTTGGAGGCGTGCTTGGCCACGCAGTCATGGGTGAATAGGGAGTACAGGAGGGGGCTGAGCACGCACCTTTGTGGATGCCCAGTGTTGAGCATCAGCGAAGTGGAGGTGATGTTTCCTACCTTCACCACCTGGGTGCGGCCCTTCAGGAAGTCCAGGACCCAGTTGCAGAGGGGRAGGGTTCAGACCCACGGCCTCAAGCTTAATGATGAGCTTGGAGGGTACTATGGTGTTGAATGCTGAGCTATAGTCAATAAACAGCATTCTGACATAGGTATTCCTCTTGTCCAGATGGGATAGGGCAGTGTGCAGAGTGATGGCGATTGCATCGTCTGTGGATCTATTGGGGCGGTAAGCAAATTGAAGTGGGTCTAGGGTGGCAGGTAAGGTAGAGGTGATATGATCCTTGACTAGTCTCTCAAAGCACTTCATGATGACAGAGGTGAGTGTTTTCCTTTTGTAGTCTGTGATTGTCTGTAGTTCCTGCCATATACGTCTCGTGTCTGAGCTGTTGAATTGCTGACGTTTAGCTTGTTTGATTGCCTTGCAGAGTGAATGACTACACTGTTTATATTCTGCCATATTACCAGTCGCCTTGCCATTGTTAAATGCGGTAGTTCGCACTTTCAGTTTCCCGCAAATGCTACCATGCTGACTCCGACAGAGTATCCCGAGAGAGCCATGTTTCCGTGAAACTAAGTATGTTACAGGACCCGATGCCTCTCTGGAAAGAAATCCTTGTTCTCAGCTCATCAACTTTGTTATCCAAAGACTGAACATTAGCGAGTAATATACTCGGAAGAGGTGGGTGGTGTGCACACCTCCTAAGTTGAACCAGCAGGCTGCCTCGAGTGCCTCTCCTCCCCCGGGATGTTTGGATCGGTCTCTGGAATAAATTCAATTGATCGGGGGAGAGTGAACAAAGGATCTGCTCCAGGGCAGTCGTGTTCCTGGTCGTAATGGTGGTAGTTCTGGTGAGTTACCGCCGCTCTAATATCCGATAGCTCTTCCCGGCTGTAATGCTAATAATGTAAAAAATAGTACAGAAACAAACTAAATACTGCAACGTTTTCTAAGAGCTAGTCGCAATCTCTGTCGGYGCCACCCTTTGCCTTGATGACAGCTTTGCACACTCTTGGCATTCTCTCAACCAGCTTCATGAGGTAGTCACCTGGAATGTATTTCAATTAACAGGTGTGCCTTCTTAAAAGTACATTTGTGGAATTTATTTCCTTCTTAATGTGTTTGAGCCAATCAGATGTGTTGTGACAAGATATGGGGGGGGGGGTATATACAGAAGATAGCCCTATTTGGTAAAAGACCAAGTCCAGAGTTCAAGTAACATACACATCTCAACATCAACTGTTCAGAAGAGACTGTGTGAATCACGCCTTCATGGTCGAATTGCTGCAAATAAACCACTACTTAAGGACACCAATAAGAATAAGAAACTTGCTTGGGCCAAGAAAACCGAGCAATGGTGGAAATTTGTCCTTCGGTCTGGAGTCCAAATTGGAGACTTTTGGTTCCAACCGCCGTGTCTTTGTGAGACGCGGTGTGGGTGAACGGATGATCTCCGCATGTGTGTTTCCCACCATAAAGCATGGAGGAGGAGGTGTTATGGTGTGGGGGTGCTTTGCTGCTGACACTGTCTGTGATTTATTTAGAATTCAAGGCACACTTAACCAGCATGGCTACCACAGCATTCTGCAGCGATACGCCATCCCATCTGGTTTGGGCTTAGTGGGACTATCATTTGTTTTTCAACAGGACAATGGCCGAACACACCTTCAGGCTGTGTAAGGGCTATTTGACCGAGAAGGAGTGCTGCATCAGATGACCTGGCCTCCACAATCCCTCCGACCTCAAAGAGATTAAGWTGGTTTAGGATGAATCGGACTGCAGAGTGAAGGAAAAGCAGCCAACAAGTGCTCAGCATATGTGGGAACTCCTTCAAGACTGTTGGAAAAGCATTCCAGGTGAAGCTGGTTGAGAGAATGCCAAGAGTGTGCAAAGCTGTCATCAAGGCAAAGTGTGTCTATTTGAAGTGGGCCTTGTCTCAGGGTAGTAAGTTGGTGGTCTRTTAATATCCCTCTAGTGGTGTGGGGGCTGTGCTTTGGCAAAGTGGGTGGGGTTATATCCTGCCTGGTTGGCCCTGTTCGGGGGTATCCTTGGACAGGGCCACAGTGACCCACGATCCCTCCCTCCCGTCTCATTCTCTAGTATCTATGCTGCAATAGTCAATGTGCCGGGGGGCTAGCGTCACTCTTTCCTATCTGGTGAAATTCTCCTGTCTTATCTGGTGTCCTGTGTGAACTTAAGTATGCTCCCTGTAATTCTCCCATCTCTCTCACCCCTCCCCGGAGGACCTGAGTCCTAGGACCATGCCTCAGGACTAGCTGGCCTCAGGACTAGCTGGCCTGATGACTCCTGGCTGATGACTCCCCAGTCCACTTGGTCATGCTGCTGATCCAGTTTCTGCTCTTTTACTTGTGGCTATGGAACCCTGACCTGTTCATCTGATGTGCTACCTTGTCGTGCTGCTGCTAGAGTTTTAACTCCCCCTCTTTCTCCCTCTCTACCGCACCTGCTGTCTAGACCTCTGAATGCTCAGCTATGAAAAGCCAACTGACATTTACTCCTGAGGTGCTGACCTGTTGCACGCTCTACATCCACCGTGATTATTATTTTACCCTGCTGGTCATCTATGAACATTTGAACATCTTGAAGAACGATCTGGCCTTAAAGGGTACTCTTATAATCTCCACCTRGCACAGCCAGAAGAGAACTGGCCACCCCTCAGGGCTCCTCTCTAGGTTTCTTCCTAGGTTTCTTTCTAGGGAGTTTTTCCTAGCCACCGTGCTTCTACATCTGCATTGATTGCTGTTTGGGGTTTTAGGCTGGGTTCCTGTATAAGCACTTTGTAACATCTGCTGATGTGAAAAGGGCTTTATAAATACATTTGATTTGATTTTCGTTACTTCTGATATGCTGCTGTTGAAACGTTATACCGAGTGCACATCAGTACTAGGTATAACTCCAGTAACRGTGATTTCTCTTCCACACTGTCTTCACAACGATAATGTTGTCAGGCGATATGGCAGAGGAAATTTGTTTAGAGAAAATTGAGAAAGGGAAATATGAGTGAGAGCGAGGATAAATGTGAGAAATAACTGTTGATAGAGTAAATCAACAGAGAACGGGTCTGAGACGAGGGTGTGCGTGCATGTTGTATGTTACATTCAATTTGTGTGTCACTAAGTGAGTGATAGAAAAATTGAGAGCGAGAGAGAGAGACAAGGAGGTTGATGAGTAATCGTTCTTCTTCACAGTGCACAGAACTGGCAGGCGCTCCTCCTGTGGCAATCCCCTTATCTCTCTCTGCGTCAGCCAGGACCTTAATATAATCAGAGAGAGAAGGAAGCACAGTATCACCACTGGCTATTATGCAGCTCATAGTCAGGGAGGAGTGGATGCACTGCCATACTGACAGCACATACAATGGAATATAACAGACTAAACCTTAATACCACACTATATACAATCCTTCTAGCTATACTGCAGCTAACCTATAATAAACCTTACATTTCCCGTGTCATGTCCCCTTTTCAGAAAGAACTCCATGCCATACACGCCAAATAAGGCAGTAAGTACCCCCCCAAGCCTTAGATAGCACACCAGACCATCCAACATGTTTCAGCTCTTTGTCAACTTTGAAGCCTTTTTTGATAATAGCAATGTATTATCCATAGACCACAACAGCACAAGGCAACCCAACCCCAACTTTGTCCCGTATGAATCCCCCTCACACTGGTCTAATCATATTACGCATTAGGATTCATCCTCGCCATGCATGCCTTTTAAATCAGGGGGGCTCATTTTGTCCTGTACTGCAACCCCACAAAGCTCTGACTGGTAGTGCCATCTTATGGAGATCATTTGCTGCTACAGTCTCTTAGTAAGTCGCACTCCAGGACCCTTTTCTAATACTTCAGAAATGCATCCTTCCCTCCTACCTTCCTTGAAGTAATCAGAGATATCAATTAGTTGGATTGGTGAAAGTAATGGGGTGGTAACATTTCTTACACCTATCCAATCACGTATAAATCTCTGCTTGCCTCAAGGACGCAAGGAAGGAAGGATGCATTTTCAAAGATATTTGAGGAAACAMGGAAGGAAGGATGCATTTCTGTATTCGAACACGGCCCGGTCTCTCTCATTACTTATCACAATGCTGAGCACATCTGACTGCAGCATTCTGTCACTGACAGGAGAATAATTCCCCACGTCAATGAACGTTTCCAGTCGCATAATGACCAACTCTGTTGAAGCACTGTTCAGACCAGAGGTCACAACTACCCCTGCGTTGCATTCTTATAGACTAATAATGTTATTATGTGGGCCCAGATATACATACCAGCAGTACATGTATTTTTGTTAAACAATTATTTGTTCATACAGTATGTATAATTTATTTATGCAAAACGAGTACAATATGACCTCCCTACATAGGTCTKTCCCCCTGATCGGGGGTTGTGGTATGGTGTTGAGGTCCTTATGCCTATGTTGTGTACTGTACAGTATGTGCTTCAGGACATGGGATCTGAACGGTATGTGCTGGTAACAGCCATCCCCATGCACTCACTGTATAAGGTTCTGCATTGGGCAGCGGCAGTATAAAAGATTTACAAGCATGATCACTTTTTTTTTTTTTACTTTCCGATACAGGAGTAAGTGACATTTACTTTTGAGTCAACTTGATTTTGAGTTTTTATAAATCATTCACTAATAAGTCTCCCCAGCAACAATTGTAATAATGTCACCTTTAGAATGGAAGACATCGAGTACATTTCTAAAATGTCCCCATTTCTTCTTCCTCCTGCCAAGAGGACGCCTTTATCTAGGGCAATGTACAAAAGTCACACTTACTTTTGCATAGCCGCTTTATATAGCCGCTTTAAAATAGACTTTGCATTAACTCAAGCAATACAGGTTGGATCTTGCTCACGGGTACATTACCGTTAAGTGGTATAGACCCTGTGAATAGATCCTGCAAGTCCAGTTGCTTAGCTGTAATCAGATAATACTGTCTCCTACACAAACCCAGATTGACCATGGATAAATTGTGGGTTTGAAGTTGTCAGCAGAGGCAGAGTATTTGGTTTGCCCCTTGCCGTTACTCGATCTTGCTCCACCTACGTCACACCTTCAAGGCTATGCAGAGTTTCTTTTTTGAAGTGTTGCAGCCACAATTCTTTAATCAACAAAATACTAGCAGAAGCCCCAGGAATTTACCTCCACCCCCTTTCCTGACATAACCTCGTCAGGGGTCCAGTGCCTCTAGTTCTTTTTTTTTTATGTCATTAACAGGTGGTTGTCAAAAATAGAATGAAGAAACACACACACCAAACTCTCTCGTGTACACGCGCTCGCTCTCTCACTCAGACAAACACACTATCAGGTGCAGGCACACGCAAACACACATGCACACACACACACACACAGTAACGGGTGCATGCTCACACACACACATATACGCACGCACGCACACACGACACAGACACAGAGTGATATAGAGACCACACACTCATGACGCATATTCTCGCAAATACATTTTACAGGGGCCAGCAAAGACAGATAGTTCCAGCACAACCAACCATATGTGCATGTCTAAACAAACATATACACTTTCAAACACCACGTAGGCATGTGGCCACATAGTTACTAAACCCACCCATTCATCAACTCTCTGCAACACAAGGCTACTTTGGCCTCCACCCTCTTTCCACTGCCCATACCTCCTCTCTTCCTCTGCGATCCCTCTCTCGCTCACTCCCTCTCTTCGCCTCACCCTATTTCATTCCCGAACTGAACCACACACACACACCAAGCAGGTCAGCAACTTCTTCATATCATTGTTATGATTCGTACCGTGGTCATGACTAAAGTCTATAGTAAAGCAAAATGAGTAGAAGTTAATTCAGTTGTGTCCGTTGTAGATATTGAATTACAGCTCAGAAAAATAAACTGAATTGCTTATGCGCAAATTATGGCCTTGAATGTTGCTCTGGGGTCTCTGCATTTGTTGCCGTTTGTGTTTTTGCTTATTTCAATTTCCTGTTGATCACACTGTTGTATATTTCAATGGGTATTGTCATTGAATAAGTTGATTTGAATGGAATATTGCGAGGCACTTTAAGTATTCAAAACTGAATCATAGAGGACTGTTTTGCATCTGTAATTGTAATATCTATGATTCAGAGCTTCCTCTCATTAAGCTGCCAATTTGTATATCATGCGAGGGTAACAGTAAAGCTGTGCAAATATTTGTGATGAAACCTTTTCATTGTCTTATTTTTTAGTTGACATACTAGTTGCTTAGAATTCTTTGTAAGGTAGCTATGTGTAGGATAATTACTACTGTTGTCCATCTTTCAGTCTACAGTAAATATTGATATAGTACTTTAAGATGTGTAAGTGACTTTAACACAACTCTGACTTAAATGATAGTAACTGAAGTAACATGTGCATACCAGTGGAGGCACAGAGAATTTCATAAAAATAGTGGAGGAAAAAAAWATATATATCATTTTTAGATTAAACTATACAAAATATATTCACGTCACCAAATAATTGATTAAAACACACTGTTTTGCAATGAAGGTCTACAGTATCCTAAGCAGCACTCTGTAGGGTAGCACCATGGTGTAGCTAGTTTCACAGCTAGTTTCTGTCCTCCTCTGAGTACATTTGACTTCAATACAAAACCTAGGAGGCTCATGGTTTTCACCCCCTTCCATAGACTTACACAGTAATTATGGCAACTCCCAGAGGACGTCCTCCAACCTATCAGAGCTCTTGCAGCATGAATTGACATTTTGTCCACTCAATTAAAGGATCAGAGAATTAATCTAGTACTGAGAGCATAAGCTACAGCTAGCATTGCAGTGCATAACTTGTGGTGAGCAGTTGACTCGAAGAGATAGAAAGACAAGTTACAGTTAACAAATACATTTCTTCAAAATTGAAGATGGAGAGCGAGAGAGCTAGTTTTCGTAGTATTTTTTTCACTTACAGTACTTAGCTAGCTAGCTAGTTTAGCCTACTCAAACACCCGGCTCAAACGGAGAGGGGTGCTAGGTTAGCTAGCTGGCTATGGCTATCCAACACTGGAAGTCTTCCAAGTCAAGGAAGGTTTTATTAATTTATTGCCACCGGGGCCTGCCGGTGTAACTGCTAAACTGATTGCTGACTGTACACTGTACTGCATGATTGTAGCAGGTTTACTAATGCGTTAGTTCTATTAGCTATGTTGACTATGACGTTAGATAATATTGTGACAACGATGTAGGCTGTGTGTAGCAGTTAGCGGTTATATTATGAAGGGTTTGCTTGGAACGTTTTTTTTCGCCTGGTCACAGACAGCTAATGTGTTGTGCACTGAAGTCCGCAAGTGAAGGGAAAAGGTGAGAGAGGAGTAGCGTGCGTAGATACGAAAAGGAATTACAACAAACAAAGTGATCACGCTCTTTGTTTATGGCTGCTATGAAAGTGAACTGTGTTTGCGTGTGATCAGGGGTTGTATTCATTCCCCCGATTCTGTTGAAAAATGTTTCTTAAACTGAAGCAAACGTGACGAAACAACGGATAAACATACCTGAATTTGTCCAATAGCAACTCTCGTTTTCAACTGTAGGACTAATGATTACACCCTAGATCAGCTAACGTTAGATGCAGGCAAAAGTGTGTGCAAGGCGGTATTGAATGTAACACGATCTGTCACCATGATTACAAAACATTCTCTCGACCTGTGCACTTACGTTGTAAACTTTTATTCATAGGCTAGGTTGTAGCAACCTCATGATGGGTATAGGGAAAATTGGAGTATCATGTAGTAGCCTAAACCTATCGATGTTACATTGAGTTGGGTGAATGGAATATGAATGACAGTCATCCAATATGCTGTAATAGAAATAAGGTCATGCTCATATTTTTTTTGTGTGTCTGCCCTCATCTTAAAACGGTACTAACCTCCACTGGTGCACACAATATTTGCTATGAAAAGGTGAGAAAGTATCAATTTGGCACTCATTAACATGTGCTGGTTCAGACTTGATATCCAACCATGCAGTTGGAAAGTATTCTTTGCAGCATTAAAATGATATTTGMCATGTTGGATTGGATCAGACTCTATAAGGTGACATGGCAGTTGTTCATTTTAGTTTATACTAACATTGTGATGGATTAAAGTCAGTAGATTTTCTTCTACTGATGTTAAAACTCATTGTTTTTTTTCTTGGTTTTTCTTCTAGAATAAGCTGCTTTCTCCCTCCTGGCTTCTCCTCCATAWCTCCGTTTCCCAACATTTACACGGAAGCTACCTCTATTTTTGATATTTTTTTCTAATCTATTCTATCTTTTGAACCATTTTTCATTATGACCCGCTCATCGCATACTTCTTCCAAACCACCTTTTACATCAAGCTTTCAATGTCTGGTGTTAATACCTAACAATTCATGATTCATGATTTTAATAATTAATAATATATATATATTTTCTGCACTGATCCTTATCCTTTTTTATGGTGGGTTTGGTATGTTTGCTTTATAAACTGAGTCATCAGTGCTGCTAATTCCCATTCCCCTTCTTTCCCTCCCTCCATTCCTCTTGCCTCACTAACCCCTGTCTACCATCCTTTCTATTGCTCCACTGCCACCTCACCATATAAACCCATTCCCTGTCTCCTACACTCTCTACCTGTCTTTATCCATTATTCATATATTTTTTTCAATCGTAAACATCTGCAAAGCCATGTGGTCCACCTTCTTTCTGCACGAAGAGGATGGCAGGCCGATTCCACCAGGGGCGGGAATAGGACCCGGAGGAGGTACTCTGGGACTGACCGGTGTCATGGGTGGCAGAGGGGCTGGGGCTGGTGCTATGGGAGTTAAGCGCCGTGCAAAAGCGTCAACATCAGGAGGSATGAGCGACGTCCAGGAGGGCAAGATCAAGCTGGCGTTCTTCGTGGCCATCGTGGGTGTGGTGTTGACTGTCTTGGGCTTGGGCACAGAGTATTGGGTGGAGCTGTCCCCGCCCAAGAACTTCTACAACAACCAGACGTGTCTGGCAGCACACTACGGGCTGTGGAAAGGATGCACCCGGACTCTGTGGGTGGCTGACATAGACCCTGAGCGAGAGAGCTGTGGGCCGGCTGAACTGCCCGGAGGTAACTGCTCTGGAGTTGCATGAATAGGCCTACATTATTTTGTGTAAACCAAACGGTATCTACTCAACCTCATGCAATCCAATCTGTACAAAACCACCTATCAGAAATCACAGATCCATTTTTTGCATACTGGCAAATTGTGTAAACCAAACCGCATTCACTCAAACTCATACATTCAAAACACTCTCTTGAGAAATCCTATGGCCCTTTATGCCAGATTTTAAAGGGGTAGTTCAGCCAAATTTCACGATCCCAAATTTCAAGGCCAGAAGTGACAATTATATCATTACTTAGCTATAGCCCCACCGTTAGTTACGGCTAGATATCAGTTATTTGTATTGTGGCCACAATCCAATGACTGGCCTTCAGGTGTAGACAGGGTCACAATATACATTTACATTCTGTAGGGATAGATGCTTACCTTAAACTCACACACCTATTACCCTCAAATACTGTACTAAAATGTCTTACTAGAGAGGGCAGTCTATATGTAGGATAAACGACCTTTTATCAGACTACAAGATGCCATAACACTAATTGCATAGAAGACATAACCTTGGCGTTGTCATCGATGTGCACGAATGCATAACAATTAGTGTGCAGCAAGCCGTATGAACCTCAATAAGATTATGGTGATGTGCAAGTTGATAAGGTCTCCATCTGTTTCAAATAAGTTCCTTGTCTCTCCCTATCTCCTTTTAGAATCTAACTGCACCTACTTCAAGTTCTACACCACTGGAGAGAACGCCATCCTCTTCCAGAAGACGACAGAAAAGAGTGAGTCAGCTTGCCCCCTGCCTTCTTTCAACCCATGTCTCACCTTGCCCACCCACATGCTTTCTTTCTTCCTCAAGTCTGTCATCTATGTTGCACTGGGTCAGCCATTGACTGCAGTGAGTGTCTAAAATGTATTCCACCTACTCCTTTTACCATTATAGCATTGAAGTCAGTAAGACTGTTTCTTCATGGGTCAATGTGGAAAAAACGGTGAGCTCTAAACCAGAGGTGTCATGCGCCACATTTTTTAAGAGGGGCACTGATGGCCAAATTCTATTTCTTTGGATTTATTATGCGCAAAATAAACTATCTTCTGGATTTTTTGTTAGTTTCAATGGGCATGATGCCCTACATGTCAGGAGTGCGATATTTAACGATTCTATTATCTCTAGGCAAGTCAGTAACTCCTAGGGCAGCATGGGTAGCGTTTCCCAAACTCGGTCCCCGGGACCCCAAGGGGTACACATTTTTGTTTTTGCCCTAGCACTACACAGCTGATTCAAATAATCAACTCATCATCAAGCTTTGATCATTTGAATCAGTTGTGTCGTGCTAGGGCAAAAAACTAAATGTGTACTACTTGGGGTCCGCAGGACCGAGTTTGGGAAACGCTTCCCTAGAGTATGTCAGTGAGGGGATGTACCAATATCTGTTAGAATTACAAGTGGATGCAAGGACTTTACCTTTTGTAGATTGGCCATTTTGAATAAGGTTGAACTTATTTGGTTATTTTACTTACCTTAGTTGAATGAACTCGTTGCAAGTCGCCCTGGATAAGAGGGTCTGCTAAATTACTCAAATGTAAATGTACCTGGTGCCAGTGTACTATGAATAATGGAATGTACCTGTATCAAGACGATAACCGTTTCGCTCTTCCCAGGTCTGAATGTGGCGGCGGCCATGATGGCCCTCTTCGGTCTCTTCCTGATGGTCACAGGGGCCATATGCATCACCACAGCCCTCAGCAAAGGAGAATCATTCTTCCTCAAGGCTGCATCGGTTTGCTTCATTCTGTCAGGTGAGTGAGTAGACATATGGCAGCCAAGGTGACATACTGTACATGTATAACTACAATGATTAAATATTACTATTTTGACATGTCTAATGAGACCTTGGGAAGATCTCAATTGCATACTCCTCGCATCCTCTCTCCTCATCTCCTTCTCCAAACCCATTAGAGGAGAAGGTCAGCGGGGGGAGACCTCTGGCTTTGTCATCCAATGGGTTTTGAGAAGGAGACGAGAAGAGAGGAGCGAGGACATGAGGATTACGCAATTGAGATCTTCCCTATGTTGCTATCAGGTTTGAAGGTACAGTAAGACCCAGATGCAGACAACGTCGAATTAACAGTTTAATAATCCAACAGGGGCAGGCATAAGACAGGTCAAGGGCAGACAGGGGTCAGTAATCCAGAGGTGGGGCAAAGGTACAGCACAGCAGGCAGACTCAGGGTCAGGGTAGGCAGAGATCAAAAATCCAGAGGTGGGGCAAAGGTGCAGGACGGCAGGCAGGCTCAGGTGCAGGCAGAGTAGTCAGGCAGGCGGGCTCAGAGTCAGGACAGGCAAGGGTCAAAACCAGGAAGGTGAGAAAAAAGAGAGACTGGGGAAAAGCAGGAGCTGAGAGAACCGCTGCTTGACTTGACAAACAAGACAAACTGGCACAGACAGACAGAAAACACAGGTATAAATACACAGGAGATAATGGGGAAGATGGGTGACACCTGGAGGGGGGTGGAGACAATCATAAAGACAAGTGAAACAGATCTGGGTGTGACAGTTGCAGAGAGTTATGGGTGCGTTAGGAGTCAACCTGTGCATGCAGCAAAAAAAAGCTACCGGTACTCAACACTTTAAAAAGCCATATAGCCGTTATTCAAGTGTATCAAGGGAGCTCACTAATTAGATACACAKGGCATTAGTCATGGCATCTGTCCAGTCCTGATATACTCTGATGCTCTGGGAAGTAGATCACAGCTATCAATACCACCTCCACCATCCCACCAGTAAAATGGTTTTGCCAACTCCACACACACACACCAAGCCCCTGATACCTCTCTTTTGTTCTTTATCCCTCTCTTTCTCTCTCTCCCTTCTCTATCACTCTTTCCTCCTCTCTCTTAGGCCTCTTGATTCTCCTGTCTCTTATTGTTTTCAACCAATCGGTACTCTCCTTCCTAGCCAGTGACCACTCGGTGCCGTTGCATCACGAGTTGTCTTGGTCAGTATCCTGTGTTGGGTGTGCAGGGGCCATTCTTATTTTGGGCGGAACCCTCTTTCTCTTGCTTGCGCTACCATTCAGTCCCTGGCGAAGGTGTTTTCCCCCCAAAAATGAAAGTGACAGCTAGTGGCGAAGAGGAGGTATTGCACTTTATCTGTATTGTCTTATAACTGTTGAGAAATGGACGGTCTCCTGCAATTTTACATTGAATCATTTGAAGTTGTGTAGAGAGGGGTTCAAGTTGTTCATCGTCTTKGATGTTTTTTCTCTCCTTATTTTGCATAAATCAGTAGGTCATTGAAGGGACACTATACTGTTCTTGACTTATGAAAGGGGAAGAATTAACGCAATGCCAATTTACTTGTGTGCTAGTCGACAGCAAATGTTTTCTCACATTGAATGTGCAAAATGTAATGTGCCAGTATGTTCCCCCCTCCCCAAGTGTGAAATTCAATTGAATTCAAAATCATTTTAAATTAATTTAACAAAAACAACATTTTGCAGTTGTGTTTTGAATTGGTAAACATTACTTCATTATTTTTGCCAAATCTTTGATGATATTCTGATCGACAGTCTTATTAGAGAGTATAATCCTTAAGAATAGTAATTGGGATTCAGATGTATTGCACAGAATGAAAGTACAGTACAAAAATTCTAGAGTTTCTAGTAAATAAATACATACACAATCTCATGATATTGCAATGTTTTTACAACTGCCTTTAATTTATAGATGTGTATATATCAAAGAGACATTAGCCTCTAAATCCAAATGTTTTCAGACCTCAAAGGTCAGGATTAGTCTACGTCCCCGGCCATCATGTTTTGTAGATTCAGTTATATGTCACAATATAAAAGTAAGGTAAAAGACAGGCACCATGCAAATTCCAGATATGCAGAGCTTGTGTTTTCCATTAAGTTGTGTAGTGTAAGATGTGTGGACTCCTATTGACATTAGACTACTTTTGAGGTCTAAAAACATCTGACAAATTTTGATTTTGGAGTCTAATGTCCCTTAAAATTTTAGATACACCATCTGCTCTTGGTGTGTGGGTGACTATATTATAGAAATTACAATAAATTATTAAAACGGTACTGCCTAAAAACGTCTCTGCCTGAAAGGACAGGCAATTTTATCGTAAACCCTATTGAAGAGGTAAAGTGCTACTAACCAGTTATATAAGGTTGCATTGTAAATACAGTATTCAAAGTCATATGAGCCTTCAGTGTTGTAAATGAATAACGTAAAAACATTTCATGTGTTCCGTGTGACCCAAATGTCACACGTTTATAAATACTGTACGATTTTGTATCTGTTTTGTCTTTTTCCAGCGAGATAGTTGTCAGAGGTAATCTGTGCATATCCGTATTTCAATGGGTATTGAAAGGTAAATTGTGTCTGTGGTTTTCAATGGAAATAATTGCGTATATAAGACTTGATTTATTATTAAATGTGAAGACAACACACTGCATCCCTTTCTTGTGCTTTTTTTCGTTCTTTTTTTCCACTCTGCCCTCCTCCATCGTTCTTCTCTCCATCATCTTCAACACACATCCCAGTCACCATCTTGACCCGTTTCCAGCTTCCTCTGTCTCCACTGTCTCCCACATGTTGGCACCCTCTGCCGCTAAATTTAGAGCGTGGTGAATCCTGCTGAAGTGGTTATAAGAAACACAAACCTTGGATTCAAACTGTGATCCCCATCGCCAACATTGTCCAATTCAAACAACCCCCCCCCCCACCCACCTCCCCAACCACCACCTCAGCCCACCCTTCCCACAAGCTTTTATTTCATCTAACTTGCTGAAGTCAGTCCAGTCTGGTCCTCATGTAGGCCTATCATGTGTCTCTATAAATGCCACACGCACTGTCACTCATGTCTCACCCCGCCTCTGGTGGCTGCTGCTGTGGGACGCGGTCCAGACGATTGGTGGTGGAGTCTGTGCTGTGTTAACCTCTACCCTCGTTCTCCCCCCTGCTGACCTGGCCAACTTCGCATGCAGCCCTGAAGCACAAATCAACCATCGCTAGACACCTGACACTCGGCCCAAGCTGTATATATAGATGTTCATCGTTTTCAAATGAAGCCGTTGCTCTCTTCTGAAAGAGAGTGTGTGTCGGGGGGGGGGGGGGTCCGGTGGTGGGAGTGCTTCTCTGAAATCCTGTTGTTGACGTGTGTGTGTGTCTGTGTGTGCATGCGTGTCGGTGTGGGTATGTGAAGTGTGTGTGTCTGATCGTTTACAATGCATTTGCTTGCAAGTGTGTATAGCCTGTATATGCTTGAATCCGGGTGTGTGTGATGGCGATCGTGGGTGTTAACGACCTTTTTGTGTGTGTCAGCAAGGATCAAGAGGTAATAAGAAGAACTGGCCTCTCTTGACGTTACCAAAATAGAGGTGGCCCGGCCACCTCGTAACTCACCTTGTTATGATGGTAGTACTGAACCAGCAGGGTTTACAGGTCTTCTGCCCATGTCACCGGTCCCTCTTCCTCTTGGGGTGCTTTCTGGGGACGAGGGGCACGTTGAAATTTGTCACACTGTCGTGCCAACCCAACCCAATATATTTTATTTTCCACATTCTCCTTCATAGCAAGGTTCCAGTAACTATGATTGATGCGTAACCAGACCAACACAGTACAGAGTGGATATCTGAGGGCGAGAGACCCACAGAGACTGCACCACCAGGGTCGTGTTCAGTAGGGAGAAAACATTTTGAAACAGAGTGAAACAGGGAGATATTACCTGACCTTGTCCATTAAGAAACACTCTAAATGTTTTTATAACGTTTTGCTAAAGTGTACCCTACTGAACACAACCCAGGGCTCCCCAGAGAGGAAGGACTAATTAAACTCCCCAACTAAATCACACATTAACTGTGCACTCCATGCTGTTGAACAAATAGAGCTTCCCTCTCCCTCCCTAGCTTCCTTCCTCCTCCAAAGTCATTACTTTAATGAGATTAAAACAGTCACTTTCCCCCTGGGCAGATCGTCTTCATCATTTCCATCCCAAGAGTGAAGAGATTCAGTGTTATTCAATTATTATTAATTAACTGCCTTTGTAGTCATGTGTTAAGGAATTCTGCTGCTTTCCTGGGCCTGGAACTCTCTTAGCCCCAGCTTTCATCTCTGTGACCTCTGACCTCTGACCCAATACCAACTGGACAATCAAGGTCCCCTGTTGAGGTATTGAAGAGACGTTACACTCGAAAATCATGTTTTTCAGATGTTTTCTTTTACCTCAAAAGTGGTCTTCTGTTGAGATGAGTCCATGTCCCAGGCTATATGTTTTGTATCTCCAGCTATATGAATGGAAAAGATGAGCACCATGTAATTACCAGATATGCGGTGGCAAACATTTTGACATTTATTTGTTATATTACCATCTTGGTTAGATGTTAAATAACACACTCCACACAACACATTTTCATATATAAGTTTATTGAATATATTTTTTGTGTTTCTTTTTGAGGCTCAGAATTTTGTATTGCTTAAACATCACAAATGTCCTTAGTTTGATTCATGTGCAGTAGAGTAGAAATATCATGTACCATGGAGAGATTGTTGTCTTCTTCACTTACAGGATCACAGCCCGCTAACCTCAAAGTAGGCTCTTTAAAGCAGCGGTTCTTAACTGGTTTTGCCTCGGGACCCAAATTAAACCAGGTTGTCCCAGTCGCAACCCAATATTCGCATAGTGTAACCCCCCCCCTTAATTTTTTTTTTAACATTTGGAATGTATTTTTCATGCTAAGGAAATAAGTCAAATTTGCCCATATTCTTGATGAAGAATGTTGATGATGAAGAAAGCTCACTGGTTTGAGACCACAAAATCAACCAAATCCGCTAAATAGCCCTGCTAGCTCTATTTTGAAAATACTATGTTTGAAGAAAAATATTTCAGAAATTCAATTGTTTAATCACTTACTACCTGGTTTTAGTTGTTTAAGTTCAGACTGTGACCCATTCGACCCCAAATTTGGGTCGCGACCCATCAGTTGAGAATCGCCGCTTTAAAGAATAACATTAAGAATATATACCATCGCTAAAATAAATAGGTTTATATAAAGTCTATAATCTAATACACTTGTCATAAACAATAAAAAAACACAGATTAGGCTATGTTGGTTATATCTGTATTAACAAACAAAAAAATTGCCTTAAAAATAATAACAATAAGTATAACAATAATAATAATAGTGGCTATTATTATTAATAATAATAATAAAATATATTTAAAATAAAATATAAATACAATATTACACTCATATTTGCGCACATGCTTCCCGCCTGACACCATCAGATTAAGTGTGATGGAGCTAGATATCAATGAACATTTTCAACTTTAAAGAAATACAAAAATACAAAAATCATAGTTCAAAATGTACAAATTTACCCTGCATTTACGATTACGAGAATAAAAACAACAGCAATGTGATAATATTCAAGAAGTTACAATCTTTACACTCTTTTAACCTGGCTATGATAATCAAGCACTCGGAATGATAAGACACCCCAAAGTTTACCACTATAGACATATTGTGCATTTCAAAATGAAAATATACTCAATAATATTGTTAATAATACATTTGATATTCTAGTCAGTGGAATAGATGTATTCATAGTAGTCAAAAACAGACTGAGATGGAGTGATAGGGCAGGGAATGGTCAATTATTCTCTTTCAGATATCTTACATTTTTCTACAGCCCTTTTTGGTAACACTTTACAGAAGCCCTGTCATACAGTCCTCAAAATATCAGTGTCATAAGCAGTCATAAACACGAATACATTAGGTAGTCAAACACTAGTATGTCGCATACAGCAAGTATGTGCAAGCTACCTATGCAAGCTAACTACAGAACTGAGGCCACTGTATGAGCCGTCATGACCATGTTAAGGCAGTTGTCATGAATTTACACTAGTTGTCGTGACTGCTTATAAAATCCGCAAAGTCATTGTTACGTATGGCAGCGAACAGTAGGCTTTACCAGTAGTGAACTGTAAAGCATTACTTGTTAAGTCATTGTTATGGCAGCGAAAAGTAGGTTGTGCGACAGGGATTTACTGTAAAGCGTTACCCGCCATTTTGCCCTCCACCTCCATGGCTCTTGCTCCTATCTCCGAGGCTCACACTGGCGTGGTTCTCCTGTTCAGCGTGTCCGAGTCGGTGTCCCTGTTCCGTTTGCCCCCCAGGCGGTCCAGGGTGCCCATTCCCCTCTCTCTCTCCATGGTGCCAGTGGGCAGAGGTGGCTGCTGGGTCGTAGGACCGGAGGATGACAAGGTATTCAGGGGCGCAATGGCAGTGGCTCCAACGGCGGAATTCTGGCCCGCCGCAGAGAGGTTGGACTTGGAGAGAGAAGGCAGCGTGCCGCTCATCATCACCCCCACTTCCTCTTTGGGGAAGTAGTTGTGCAGCTGGTAGAGGGAGGCCCGGTCCACGGTGCCATAGAGGGGGGGTCCCCCGCCACCAAGACTCCCCATCTTGGAGTCCCGGGTCAGGGTATACATGGAGATATCGCCCCCTACTCCTCCACCAGCATGGTGCGGGTTTGGCAGGGTGGCCACGGAGAAAGGCGGGGCAGACGGCGGTAATGCAAAACTCTTGGCGCCTGTGGGTGAGGTGTCGCAGGGGGAGCGTGGCGGGTCGGAAGAGTGCGAGCTGGAGCGGGAGCGCCGGCGGAAGCGGTAGCTGGGCAGGCGGAGCATGGCGTTCGTGGTGCTCTTCAAGAGTTCGGTGCGAGAGCGGCAGCGCAGCTCCTTGTTCTTCTCGATGTAGATGTTGACGGCCAGGACACCCACCATCTCAGCCAGGATGAAGGAGAGGCCTCCGAAGTAGAAGGACCAGCCATACGAGTAATGCCACTTCTTGTCCTCATCCTTCTTGGGCGAGATGTCGCTCAGTGCCGCAGAGATGTACACGATCACACCGATGATGTTGCTGAGGCCTGGGGGAAAGAGAGAGAGGAAGTGAGAGGTGTTAAACGCTATGTGAGATTATAATATAATATGCCATTGATTTTCTCTGAGTTTTTCCATAGGGGGGTGGGGGAGCCATCTCAACTTGATTACTTCTCTTGTGTAATGTCTCATTGACCCATATCTCCACTCAGGAGGTAATTTATCCCATAATACTAAATTAACAATCTTTATCCCTACTGCTGTGTTGTGCCTCGTTGACCTGAGTCTCCACTCAACGGATGATGTATTTGGGAAATCTAAGCCGCAACCAATATCATTAACATGAAATGAGTTGTGAGGAGGGGAAAACAACACAAAGGTGAATATCATGGATGGATGAAAGGATGAGGAACATCCTTGATAATAACACTATTTACCAATTAAAAAGGAGAATTAGTTCAGAGACCGTTGAGAACATTTAAGGCCGAGTAGGGCTTTTGCATTCCATCTGAACAAGAGGAAAATAAATATGGGACACCATCGAGCATGATTTTAACTCCAGGACTAGGCTTCAACTGTGTCCAGGAAACCATCCCCATGTGTACTGAGTAATAGAGAAACAGTCAAGACCAAGACACCAGCGCCTTACCAGCAGCCACAAACAGGATGCCTCCTCCTAGGATGATGTTCCTCTTGCTCTTGTAGAAGCTGCTGGATGCAACACACATCGCTCCCATCAGGAGGAGTATAGCACTCAGGATGGGGAAGATACTGGAGGCTCGGACCACACCTGCAGACGGATGGGGGTGAAATTGTCCTTACTTGCTGATCTAAGGTCAGTTTTATGTTGACAGTGGTTGGTGGTTATAGTTATCATTTGGGGATCCTAGATTCTAGCTGATCCTAGATATGTGCCTATGGGTATCTTCTACCTGGAGCTCTGCTTAGATATTACTTCCTATCCTCTGATAATATTGGAAGCGACTGCAACCTTTGATGTCATAACCTGCTGAGCGTAGCAAAAATATATTAAAGATGAATGATTAAAGCTGAAGTTGTGAAGGTGACATTTCAGGCTGCATATGTGACTGTCACCATCTGGAGTAAAGTAATGTGCTACAATAAGCATTTACAGTATTCTGTAACACCTTACATAAATGAATAAATCTATCCTACATTTTAATTCCAACTAATGTTCTGGTTTGATTGGAATATCCTATTGCTTTGTCATAATTCCCTCTGTCAAATGAGAGATACTCATTGAGTTAGCTTACTCATAACCCTGCACCTGGGCATTCACCGCTGCCGTTTCCCAGGTTTTTCTTTTCAATTCGACATCACGTCTCTCTAGTGACATCCTCCCACTGCCCACGTCCCCTTACTCACGCAGGAGATACTCTGCTGCATCCTGATCATAGTCTGCATCGTCCGGGAAATGATTGATCTGAGAACACACCCCTCTCTTCAGCCCTGAGAGAGAGAGACAGACAGACAGAGAGACAGAGAAACGGACAGAGAGATGGACAGAGAGACAGAGAGAGAGAGAGAGATGGACAGAGGGACAGAGAGACGGACAGAGAGATGGACAGAGAGACAGAGACAGAGAGAGAGAGATGGACAGAGAGAGAGAGAGAGAGAGAGAGATACAGAAAGATTGGAGAGAGATTAGGGAGTATTAGAGAGAATCAGATATCTAGGGCTTGGTGTTTGGACACATTAAGTATTCATTTGAATCCCTTTCCAAGTCGGTTAAAATAGCTCATACACAATGTATTTTTCATGGCAGTCATATGAACCACAACCCCCCCCCCCCCCCCCCCCCCCTGTACTCAGAAGAAAACAACAGACTAAATCAACAAAAACGTTCTATAATAATCAAGGAGCCATAATCAGTGGTTTCAGTATGTTGAGCAGACACCACAAATATGATATAAAATGGCTGTGTTGTTGTCCTCTCTTGTTGAAGCTGTCTATCGCAAATGGAGAACCACTCCATCCGACTATCACCACTGACTCATCGCTCATAATTGTCCTCTTTGACATTCGCTAGTCTCGCATAGCCATACCTCCACAATCACGTCATTGTCACGCCTGGTTCTCGATGAGGCTAGTTTCTCGCAGACGGCAATAGGTTAGATAAGCAGCTCTTGAAATGAGCCTTCTCCTACTGACTGTCTGCCACTGCCCACTGGATGTTCTCTGAATCAGTGGAGGCTACTTAGGGGAGGACAAATCATAGTAATGGCTGGAATGGAGTGCTATCAAACACATGAAAACAATGTGTTTGATACCATTCCATTCACCCCATTCCGTCCATTATTATGAGTCATCCTCCCCTCAGCAGCCTCCACTGCTCTGAATTCCCTCATCCAAGTCTCACTGTGTCGTACTCCTGCTCGTCGAACATCTCATTCCAAAATCATGGATATTAATATGGAGTTGGTCCCCCCTTTGCTGTTATAACAGCCTCCACTCTTCTGGGAAGGCTTTCCATTAGATGTTGGAACATTGCTAGGGGGACTTGCTTCCATTCAGCCACGAGCATTAGTGAGGTTGGGCACTGATGTTGGGTGATTGGGCCTGGCTCGCAGTTGGCGTTCCAATTCATCCAAAAGGTGTTAGATGTGGTTGAGGTCAGGGCTCTGTTGAGGCCAGTCAAGTTCTTCCACACCGATCTCAACAAACTATTTCTGTATGGACCTCGCTTTGTGCATGAGGGCATTGTCATACTGAAACAGGAAAGGGCCTTTACTGTTGCCACAAAGTAGGAAGCACAGAATCGTCTAGAATATCACTGTATGCTGTACCGTTAAGATTTCACTTCACTGGAACTAAGGGGCCTAGCCCGAACCATGAAAAACAGCCCCAGACCATTATTCCTYCTCCACCAAACTTTACAGTTGGCACTACGCATTGGAGCAGGTAGCGTTGTCCTGGCATCCGCCAAACCCAGATTCATCCGTCGGACTGCCAGATGGTGAAGCGTGATTCATCACTCCAGAAAACAAGTTTCCAATGCTCAAGAGTCCAAAGACGGCAAGCTTTACACCACTCCAGCCGACGCTTGGCATTGCGCATGGTGATCTTAGGCTTTTGTGCGGCTGCTCAGCCATGGAAACCCATTTCATGAAGCTACTGACGAACAGTTATTGTGCTGACGTTGCTTCCAGGGGCAGTTTGGAACTCAGTAGTGAGTGCTGCAACCGAGGACAGACATTTTTTATGCAATACGCGCTACAGCACTTGGCGGTTCTGTTCTGTGAGCTTATGTGGCCTACCACTTCGCGGCTGAGCCGTTGTTGCTCCTAGACATTTTCACTTCACAACAACAACACTAATAGTTGACCGGAACAGCTCTAGCAGGGCAGAAATTTGATGAAATTACTTCCTATGACGGTGCCACTTTGAAAGTCACTGAGCTCTTCAGTAAAGCCATTCTACTGCCAATGTTTGTCTATGGAGATGTCATGGCTGTGTGCACGATTTTATACACCTGTCAGTAACGGCTGTGGCTGAAATAGACGAATCCACTAATTTCAAGGGGTGTCCACATATTTTTGTTTATATAGTGTATCTCACTGAAGAAAGCATCATAGCGAGCTAAATAAATTCATACATTGTTCCCCTGGCCTGAGAGGATGGAAGTTCAATATGTAACTAGATGTAGAAGGCGAATGTTAACTATATACTGAACAAAATATATAAATGCAACAGGCAACAATTTAAAAGATTTTACTGAGTTCCAGTTCATATAAGGAAATCAGTCAATTGAAATGAATTCATTAGGCCCTAATCAATGGAATTCACATTATTGGGAATGTTGTTCACAGATACCTTAAAAAAAGGTGCGTGGATCAGAAAACCAGTCAGTATCTGGTGTGACCACCATTTCCCTCATGCAGTGCAACACATCTCCTTTGCATAGAGTTGATCAGGCTTTTGATTGTGGCTGTGCGAAGTTGCTGGATATTGGTGGGAACTGGAACACGCTGTCATCCATCCAGAGCATCCCAAACATGCTCAATGGGTGACATGTCTGGTGAGTATGCAGGCCATGGAAGAACTGGGACATTTTCAACTTCCCGGAATTGTGTACAGATCCTTGCGACATGGGGCCGTGCATTATCATGCTGAAACATGAAGTGATGGTGCCGGATGAATGGCACGATGCCATACACCTGGTCTGCGGTTGTGAAGCCGGTTGGACGTACTGCCAGATTCTCTAAAATGACGTTGGAGGCGTCATATGGTGGACAAATTAACATTACATTCTAGTGGACATTCCTGCAGTCAGCATGCTAATTGCATGCTCCCTCAACTTGAGGCATCTGTGGCATTGTGCCGTGTGACAAAACTGCACATTTTAGAGTGGCTTCAGAGACTTCAGATCCACCCAGACACACACACACACACACACACACACACACACTGAGCCATTCATCTGACCCCACCAAAACTCTGGAAATACACTGGACCCCCATCACCCCTCCCCCTCCACACACCTCCCCACACACGTCTAGTCCTCCCCTTACCCTCCAGACAGCAGATCCTCCAGAGGCCAGAGTGTGTGAGGGCTCCAGGGTCTTTCTTGTCCTTGTTGTTGGGGTCGTCCTGAGAGGAGTTGGCCGTGCTGTTGCAGATGAAGGCCCGTGCGTACAGCCAGTAGTCCGTCCCAATGGCCACAGCCATCAGGGAAAAGGCTGCAAACGCCCCCAAAGTGGTGAGGACAACCTGGATCCCCTTCTCCCACCACACCATGACTGTGCCGGAAAGAGAGAGAGAGAGAGAGGGAGGAGAGAGCGGGATGGAGAAAGAGAAGGAGAGTTGGTGAAATAGTAAGGACGCCTGAAAGCTAGAAATCAAGCGCATTGTCTTGAATGGTGTGGATTTGTTGGTTGTTTCCAAGGTAACAACCGATAAAACAAAATGTACCTGATATTGAGCTGTATGTCAAAAACCGTGTGTCTCGCTTTCATTTCAATTCAATAGAACTTTATTAATCCCAGAGGGCCAATTACAAAAAGGCATTGTCAGTGCTTTGTCTTTCTGATGACTTGTAATTGTTTTAATACAAAAGCCAATTTCGAAAAAGGGCAAAAAGACTTCAGTCTCGTCTAGTTACAGAATAATGACTTGGGTAAATCATATTGTTGTCTTTTGAATCCAGGCATCTGTTAAGTGTGTATTTTCCTAAGTGTGTGTGTGTGTGTGTGTTTGTGCGTGTGTTTCTAGTGAAATGTGTGTTACCTTGGGGCATGCCTCTGCCTTTTGCCTCCATGTCTGCAGCTTGCTGTTCCTCGTCAGTGAAGAGTGCGCCTTCAGAGTCCCCTCTGTCCAAGCGGCATCCATCGACCGCTCTCCCTCTCTCGTTTCCTCTCTTCTCTCTCGTTCCCCTGTTCTTCCTCTTTCACACTCTCTGGCTCGTCTGTATGTGAGCGTGGATCCGCAACTCAAGGTTCCGTCCCTCTTCTCAGTGGGTGGTCATGGCACTGGCAGGCATCTCAGTGTTGCTCCTGTGGGGAGAAGAAGAAAAAAGAAAGGATGAATAAATTAATGTGACGTGAGAGGGAAGCCAAGTAAAATGTTCTTTCCGAACCTTACAAAAAGATAAATCATTAATAAAATTGGGTTTGTACATTCTGCGATGACAGACCAGAAAGGAAAGAAGCTGATCCGTTTCCACATTTCACACTGAGAGAGGGATATATAAAGCAAGAGGGAACGGGAAAGAAGTGAGAGAGCGTGCTCTATCCATTGCCATGGCAACAGCGAATTCCAAAGTCTAGGACGGAACTGAACACGGCGAGCGAGAAGCGAGTGGGGGGTGAGGGGCAGTTGAAACAGCTGAGGGGATTTTGCCGACATTAAACCAAATATAAGTACCAATGCTGAAGACCTAAATATAATGTATATTTTTAATAGAGTGAGTCATTTAAAATCCATGATAAGTACTAAGCTAACATATGGAATTGTTTTAAGATGGTCATATCATGGATCATTTAGATATTAGATTTTTTATTTTAGGACCCCCTGACTAGCCTATTTAAATAAAAAAACATACAAAATATATTGAATTTGGCCTTTACCACCACAGCCCATAGAAATACATTCATAAATGTTAAAAAGACAGTCAAAAATGTGTCATAAGGAACAATGTTTTGAAGTGTCTGTCTTATATATAGGACATTTTAAAAAGCTGGGATTTTTTAACATTTTAAACATATTTAAACCCTTATTTTTGTTGGCACAAAACTACCTCCATACTTCCATTGTTTTGTATGGGTTACTTTCAGACTAGTGGGGGTCATAGAGCATCGTGTTCGTGAGAGTCTCCCCTTTCCATAGTGGGGTTATATTAGTTTGTCGCTCAAACGGTTCGTACACTACAGACGTTTTTGTGAGAAGACCGATTTTCGGGATGTCTCATGGTCTGACAAACAGCGCTGTAGCTCCGCCACCTTCCACCGCCGACACTGAAGGCCGCCACAGACAGATGCGGTGAATTGAGACGCAGGCCATACAAAAAAAACTGATTTAAATCTAGCTTAAATTGACGGATATTGATGGGGATTTTTGTATTATGTTACTTAGAATGACGCACGGGTGCGTATAGACTCTTTAAACTGTACTGTTCAATTAAGGAAGTAATCAAGAACATTCTGATGATGACAAGCTCTTCGGTCAGTATCATTATTTAGTTGAGCTATCACATGCTGTGTGTGTGTGTGTGTGCATCTTTGGTATCATCAACTGAAAATGTACGTACAGTATGATTAATGAGCAGCGAATACAGTTATGTTTTACAGTAATTACCTACAACGCAATTGTTTCTTTATTACATTCTTTGATGGATGCAGTATGCATTAAATAATTCCGTTTACTGCAGTAGGAGCATTGTAATGAGAATATAATAGACGAAAAGTTGGGTGATAGTCATCTAACAGTGGTTTATGACTCACAATTTCAAACCAAGTTTCTTTCAAAAAATAAAGTTAGTTCAACCTATACCAGAACCCACTGAAACTCGTTTGAATCATACACAGATGATTTTCCTCCATGTCAAAACCAATAGAAGGTGTTTGTTTCTATAGTTGTTCCTGTATGTACTGTTTAGAAGCAAGTAACCCAGATGCACAGATATGGAGGAAATGTTGCCATCGGCAACATAAACACAGAAGACGATAAATGAAGAGATCTAGTTCAAGGACCAACCAGAACCGCATACTGAAATGCATGAACATACAGCTATGGGGTATATGTGGCATTAAATGATGAGTGATTGGGGAGATTCAGTAAGAATATAACATTGTAGAGTGAACAAAAGGTATGGGCCAAAACAACAAGAGGATAACCTTGATATTAATTGCACTCAGTTGCATTTCTCCACACTGTGTGTATTCAATTTCATTAAAAACATTGTGCACACAGACACACACACACATACATGCAAAAGCACACAGAGATACACACTTCCCTTATATTTGGTCTGAATCCTGAACAGTCACCTGATTTACATACTGTATTTACTGACAGTAAAGAAGAACTGTCTGGCAAAAGTTGAGGTGAGGCAAGGAGCTCTGAATACTTAATGTGTGTGCGTGCGTGCATGTGTGCTTGAAATCATAAATCAGAACCATTGCATTGATATGGCTATTGCTATCTGTGAAAAGAAATGCACAACCCCCTGGTTAAGCTATTATGTCGTTATAATCATTGGCAATTGCTGCTGAAGGGACAAGAACATGTATTGTATACTGAAGCGTCATAGAAAGCAGAAGCAAAACCATTGTATTGATTAACCGATGAATGTACACGGACCAAGAAAGCCGACAAGTGGAGGTCTGGCTTAATGTAGAACTTCCTCTGTCTTGTTGTCTCATTGTCCTCACTCCAGTCTTTACCACAGTAATCAGTTACTTTCAATGGGTTTAAACAGGGGTTCTCGTTTTTCATCAGTTCTAATTTTCAGTCAGTTGACCCAATGTTCTTTTGTGTTTATTAACACAAATACCACTTGCGACACCAGCAGAAAGAGAGAGAGAGAGAGAGAGAGAGAGAGAGACGCTAGGTTAAGAAACCTGACAAAATCAGATGTAAAATAAGATGTTGAGTTATTAACAGCTTTTGAGTAGTCTCTATTCAGTCTGAACACAGTTGACGCACAATAGGAACATTTGAGTGCTTTGCTTACGTAAATAGTCTCAAGGCTATTGATTTGGACATAGCTGTCATTGTACCAAGTAGGCTACATTTCTGTGTAAACATAAAATAAATATGTATTTTCTAAAATGAATAAACGCAATATTGTTTAAAAAACATATAGGTTAAGTATGTGCTAATACTGTAAAAGGCTAATACTGTTAAACATGTATACTAGGTTAATTATGTATAGTGCCTGGAACTGCTCTGCAAACACTTAACGTCCGCATCCCTCATTTTATCATGCAAGTATAACAGTATTACATACTATCCTTATTAGAATGATAAAGATTATTACGTTAAGAATATTGCTCAATGTTTTACCTGTAATTGTTGAACTTCTGCAGTGGTGACGGTGGACGGACTCTGCATGCGAGGCATGAGCAAGAGACGTAAGAAAGAGCCGTAGACATTGCAAGAATAGAATGAACGAAACGACGTCGAGGGATGTGGTGGGAGTTGGAGTGGGAGAGTGAGTGAAAAGGGTGTTTTTGAATAATAGGTCAAATCCATAGGTCAAATCAGACGTTCAATTCCTTCATTATAACAGCAATTCTAATATACATTATTGCATGAATTACTAGCCTATAGATTTTTGTGTTATTATGAAAATAATATATCAAGGTTTATTATAAAGGGGGTGAAGGGGGGTTATATGAACGTAATGCCAGTCTCAAGTCTTTAAAAAATATAGATATACTATGCTATAGGATTAGCTATATAAAATGCATAGACACGTTTGACAGGTGCTACTGTGACAAAGGTTTGAGAAAGAGTTTAACKGAAAAGGTTTGTATCCAATCATGTCCAAGCGCGCCAATTTTAGCAGTGAAGTCACGAGACAGCTTCGCACACCTGTGCAATCAACTTGTTACGACAGGTGTCCTCACTATTTCCTAAAGAAATCAGCCAACAGTTTCTAATTTGATACCGAAAAACATTGAAGCCAAGAAGTACATTAACATAAGTATATTATATTATGACATCAATCACTATCGTTCACCATACAGAACATAGAATTAGGAATTAGAATACTAGAATGTCCATTAACATTCTTATGTTGGTCATTGCCAGTGCTGTGATGAGATATTTTGTAAAAATTATTTATTTACCTGCCCTGTATGTTTGTCAGGTAGCCAGTAAATTATAATTAACTGCCAATATGCCAACATTCCATTCAAACAGTGCTTTCAATCCGCAGCCATGCATTGGCTGAAATCATTTGGACTTGGATATAATAGCACTCACAGCTTTCCAATATTTTTTTTGTTTTTACATTTACGGTCCGTTTCTACTGAACAAAATATAAACGCAACATGTAAAGTTTTGGTCCCATGTTTCATGAGCTGAAATAATATATTCCAGAAATGTTCCATATGCACAAAAAGCTTATTTCTCAAAAATGTTGTGCACAAATTTGTTTACATCCCTGTTAGTGAGCATTTCTCCTTTGCCAAGATAATCCATCCACCTGACAGGTGTGGCATATCAAGAAGCTGATTAAAAAGCATGATCATTACACAGGTGCACCTTGTGCTTGGACAATAAAAGGCCACTCTAAAATGTGTAGTCTTGTCACACAACACAATGCCTGAGTGATCAAGAGAATCATATCTGTATTCCCAGTCATGTGAAATCCATAGATTAGGGCCTAATGTATTTATTTCAATTGACTGATTTCATATGAACTCTAACTCTTAGAAATTGTTGCATGTTGTGTTTATATTTCTACTCAGTATTCATATATTTTAGAGATTATTTATACAGAAAATTGGTATAAAACCTGTATAAACGGTATTAATAATTATATGACAATATTTTATGTTGACAATAATTAAATTACACAATTTCTGATACATCGCATGCCCTACTTAGATTTTCCTGCATAAGTAAACTCAGGATTATGCCTCTACTGCCATTCGTTCCCTGACCAATATGGCTGCCATTTTTACCTMATTCTGGAACATTGCGGGGTTTAGGACATAGCTCCTCCAGTAATTGAAATAGGATCTCTAGGTATCAAATCAAATTTTATTGGTCACATACACATGGTTAGCAGATGTTATTGCGAGTGTAGCGAAATGCTTGTGCTTCTAGTTATGACAGTGCAGCAATATCTAACAAGTAATATCTAGCAATTCCACAACTTAATACACACAAATCTAAGTGAAGGAATGTAATAACAATATATAAATATATATATATAAATATATGGATGCGCAATGTCAGAGTGGCATAGGCTAAGATGCAATAGATAGGGAAGAATACCGTATATACATATAAGATGAGTGTCACGTTCGTCGTTTGGTTGAAGAGAGGAGGACCAAGGCGCAGCGTGATAAGAATACATTCTTCTATTTATTTAACGAAACGAAGAACACTTAAACAAACTATGCAAAACAACAAACGAACGTGAAGCTATATATTAAACAAGTGCAGACACAGGAAACTTACATATAGACAGTAACCCACGAAATACCAACGGAATATGGCTGGCTAAATATGGTTCCCAATCAGAGACAACGATAAACAGCTGCCTCTAATTGAGAACCAATCTAGGCAACCATAGACATACAAACACCTAGACTAGTCAACACCCCATAAACATACAAAACCCCTAGACAAGACAAAACACATACATCCCCCATGTCACACCCTGACCTAACCAAAATAATAAAAAAAACAAAGATAACTAAGGTCAGGGCATGACAATGAGAAATGCAAGATATGTAAACATTATTAAAGTGGCATTATTAAAGTGACTAGTGTTCCATTTATTAAAGTGGCCAATGAGTTCAAGTCTGTATGTAGGCAGCAGCCTCTCTGTGCTAGTGATGGCTGTTTAACAGTCTGATGGCTTTGAGATACTGTAGAAGCTGTTTTTCAGTCTCAGCTTTGATGCACCTGTACTGACCTCGCCTTCTGGATGGTAGCAGGGTGAACAGGCAGTGGCTCAGGTGGTTGTTGTCCTTGGTGATATTTTTGGCCTTTCTGTGTCATCGGGTGCTGTAGGTGTCCGGGAGGGCAGGTAGTTGGCCCCCGGTGATGTGTTGTGCAGACCGCACCACCCTCTGGAGAGCCCTGCGGTGATACAGCTCGACAGGATGCTCTCAATTGTGCATCTGCAAAAGTTTGTGAGGGTTTTAAGTGACAACCTAAATCTCTACGATACAGAATACCTGGGCTGTGTCCACTTGCACCCAGTAGGTAGCCTGTGAAGCCTTTCCTGCATGTGTCATAAAGCATCAGCTAGCAATCAGGGCTAAAAATGTATACCATGTTCAAATGTAGACTATCACCAACAGTTCATGGTATTGGCTACAGTTTGTACAATGTTTGAAATAAGTTTTAATGTGTAATTTGAAGTGATTTATAGCCTATGGTGGGTCAATAAATGAAGTCAATTGAGAGATAAATTGCTGTTCATCCTGGCATAAGTAATGTAAAACTTAATTGTGACAATGCATTGAATTCATGATGTTATGCATATTAAAGTTAAAGTGACAGGTAATTCATCTAACAGTCTTTGTAGGCCTACTCATAGAATTACAATTCTATTTACATAGGCATAAAACATAATGCAAACCTGAAATACCTGTTCACTCTCAGCTTTGATGGTCTGCAATTGTATTTCCAGTATATCCAAAGGTGATTAAGTATAGGTAACGTGTAACCTGTACCCAGCCCCCATAAAACACACACACACACACACACACACACACACACACACACACACACACACACACACACACACACACACACACACACACACACACACACACACACACACACACACACACACACACACACACACACACACACACACACCACACTGAGCCATTCATCTGACCCCACCAAAACTCTGGAAATACACTGGACCCCCATCAAATTACATCTTTACTAGTCCGCCCCTGCATACGCACGCACGCACGCACGCACGCACGCACGCACGCACGCACGCACGCACGCGCACACACACACACACACACACACACAACACACACACACACACACACACTTGAATAAGCAGAGCTTTGGAATAACACAAAAGCAGCGGGCATTACCAAGCTATATAAAATATGTCAGAATGTCAATCTCCAGTCCTGCTATTCATTCTCTACAGCAGTGTGAAAACAGGATTTCACCTCAATATAGTTTAGCCATGTTGATCTTTTCAGCTCTAAAAGTTCCTGACATTGGTGGTAGGTTCTTGTGTGTGTGTGTGTGTGTGTGTGTGTGTGTGTGTGTGTGTGTGTGTGTGTGTGGTGTGGGTTGTGTTTGTGTGGGTTGTGGTGTGTGTGGTGTGTGTGTGTGTGTGGTGTGTGTGTGTGTGTGTGTGTGTGTGTGTGTGTGTGTGTGTGTGTGTGTGTGTGATTGTGTGTGCAGTCAAAAACCGAAATGACATCTGACCACGACCATTAAGCACACACACAGATTTACCCCTAGGATTTATTCAATAGCTGTAGAACAATGACATGTTACTCAACAACCCCAGGCATAACATTATTCATGTTCTCAGGTATGAACAATCGCTCAGATTCATTAGAAAATGGCATTATTGTCATTATTACTACTAAATAGTACCATTGATTTTGTTGTAAATATGGGTAACATATTTACACTAATAATAATAGTAAGTAACAACAATAATTATCATATAATAATCCTAATAATAATGAATAGCTTTGATCTCTGCTACTGTTGATAGGCACAGTTCATTTGAATAAGCTCAAAGACAGGTTCTAAGAGAGCGCCTTAACAAAAGAAGAAAGTCATCGAGAATGAGTGAAAAACGAGGCCTGCAAAGAGAAGAGACATTACATTAATGGGGATTTGAGAAACAAACCAAGACAACTGATCAATAAAGTTCAAAAGGTAGTCATATATGAGGGGATGGAAAGCGAGAGGAGGAAGAAGTGAAGGCACTAAAAGAAGCCTAAGGAAATCAATGAACAGTTGGGGGGAGGGGGGGAAAGGCAAACGTGGAGAAAAAAACAGAATCTAACTTTAGCTACAGAAAACCCCAATCATCCTCAACTTCAATAACATTCGTTGGCTAGTGAAGCCATGTGGCTCTCTGAAAGTAAACCTCAATTTAAGAGAGAAGTTTAATGAGGAAAAACAACAGAGGAAAAAACTTCATTGACAAAATACAAAATAGTTTTAGCATTTGTTTTAAACAATTCTTATAGCTACCCCTGTCACCTCTCTCTCCCTCTCGCTCTCTCCCTCTTTCACTCTTTCAATTAATCAACCTCTCACACCAAATCATAATTGGCCTATAATAGGCCTATATTTTATAAATATACATATATATAAATATATATATATATATATTACACTATAGCTTTAATACAAATACACCAATACGCTATTCTACCTATTATGATTATAGAACAAGCTACAAATATTAGTTATCTTATAATTTTCTCTCCAGCAGGAGCCAGTCCTGTTCTTTGATATTGAATTAATGTATTTTACTCTATAGTCTATTATAGGCTGTACATCACTGTCCTGGGTCCCAAACTAAATAATACTACCTTCCATCACATGTGTAGGTGCATCTGCTACATAATGAACAATATAAATATTAAAATACATTTGATCAAGTTATCTGATTGCAGGAAAGAATCTGGAATTAGGAAAACAATTGGAATGCAATTCAATGGCTAGTGGGATTTGTTCACTATTTGTACGGCGATATTGCAAGACTTTGTTATAAATCTATCCCCAAGTCAGGAATTGCTATCGGTCTTGTTCGCTACAAAAGTGTGCATGTCATGATACAAAAGTTCAACCCAGATGCAGAGCTATCACTCACAGCAACAGCACTAGAGGGTGGTACAGAGACCCATTGGTCATGTTTTGCTCTCGTTTAGACCTCACTAACATAGACGCTGTCTTGAAATACATTACTGTGCTTTATATTAGACCATGTTAAACTCATAGTAACCCCTTTCTTTCTTTCACATCCTCATGTATGGTTTTATAAGTTGTCATGTTCCATTTACTTACATTATTTTTTATAATACAGATGTTTATAAACATAGCTAATGATAATGGCCACAATCTTTATTTTGATATTAGTAGTAGAAATAGTAGTAGTAGTGTAGTATTAGTTATCCATGAGATGTTGAGCTGTGTTGTTGTGTGTTGTGTGTGTGTGTTGTGTGTGTGTGTGTGTGTGTGTGTGTGTGTGTGTGTGTGTGTGTGTGTGTGTGTGTGTGTGTGTGTGTGTGTGTGTGTGTGTGTGTGTGTGTGTGTGTGTGTGTGTGTGTGTGTGTGTGTGTGTGTGGTTGGTTTGGCGTGTGTGTGTGTGTGTGTGTGTGTGTGTGTGTGTTACATTTACTATAAGTATACCAATACACATAGAATAGAATGTAAACATGTAGTACAGTGGGTAGGATACATAAGCAGCATGTATTATATAAACCCAGTCACAGTCAGAAGGAGAAAAGTAAACATTTCAAAACAAACAGTCTTTATACTTCATCAATCTACTCCATAGCTAAATGGGAAGCTCTTCTGGTAACTATAAAGAGAAGTTACTCTACTGGTAATCAGCCATGTGCTACAGAATATGAACACTCAAGCTAATTGGCAATCAAAGGAAGATCCTAAGCCTCGCGGGATCTGCAAATATGCTCTCATTCTTGGTAGTAAAATAGGTGCTTTTTTATATTCTCAGTCGTAAATGTTTATAAATGATGGAAAGTTATGGATTTTCTTTGTTACCACGACATTTTTGTCAAAAACATAACAACAAAAATTCAAGTGTTTTTATGGATTCCAAAATGGATGCTGAAGCCTGCGACCTGGACATGTATAGTAGAAGAATGCGAACTGCAGAGGAGAATCTGATATGTTACAATATGTACAGTTTGAGTCACAGAACCATCTTGAATGATCTTCAGAAGTCTATGGGAACATTCATCCAACAATGCCTCTCCAATACAAACAATTAATACAATGATAGACCTAATCATACAGTAATACACATCTCATGAAAGACAAACATGGTTCATTTTTCAACTTCCCAGCACTTAAAGAAAAATGTCTATACAGTTTAAGTATAAATCTCTATGCATATACAATGTGTCCTTGATTCTTGTGTGTGTTAGTGCTTGAAATGCATCTTATGCTTATTCTTCTGAAACAGCAGCACTCTTTTTCACAGCCCCCCATACCTCTCCTCCCTCTTTTTCTTATTGTGTAAATAATGATCATATCCCCCTCTCTCCCTCTCTCGTTTCCTCCCTCTCTCTGAAAGTTTGCTAAAATGTCTGTCTTCATCTGAGGCACGGCATACATTTTAAATCATCCTCCGCCCACCTCGTTCTCTTTCCCTCGTTCATTCCCTTCTTTCTCTTGATCTCCTAAATCTCCTTCTCTCATCCTCGCTTCCATCTCTCCTCCCACACTCTTCATGCGTGCATCTGTGTGTTTGGGTGTGTGTATGTGCGTGTGTGTTTGCATCTGTCTCTGTGTGTTGCGTGTATAACAGAGCCAACCCCAACTCTGTCTACCCCCCTCCCTCATCCCTCACTCCCCCTTCTAGCATGGCGAGGCACTCATGCGCATGTGTTGGTGGTATCGGGGAGGGGCCTGGGCAGAGGGGGGCATGGCCATGGGCATGGACTGGGGAGGGGGCCCGCTGGGGTGAGAGGACATGGTGTGGTGGCTGGAGTGGAGGGGGTGGGAGGACATGGTGTGGTGGGGGTAGGAGGAGGAGGAGGAGGACTGCTGGTAGCTGGCGCCCGAGGAGGGGCCAGAGGACGGGGCCTGCTGCTGTTGCTGCTGCTGGGAGCTGCCCTTGGGCGGCGGGGGCGTCTGGTTCAGCTGGATGGAGATGTCACTGGAGACCTCAGACGCGCTGCGGCCCCTCTGCGGAGGAGGCCACGACTCGGGGTGAAGGTACTGGCCGCTGTAGTCGCTGCACTCGGACAGGCGGGGGCGGTAGAGGGACGGGTGGGGCCGGTACATCTCCTCCTCGGCGTAGCGCTTCATGAAGAGGTACACTGACATCACCCCGGCCCCCTGGGAGAGAGCAGCGCAAGCACACTATAAGATACTGTGACTCATATTACTACATGACATGAAACACCATCACAAAGAAGTCATAAGTGACACATTTGGCAGTCATACATCAGGCACACTATGAACCACAGCAAAAAGAAGCCTAAATAAAAATGTATTATATTATATAAAAATGACATACAGTATTGGACTATGAAACACAACAAACACTGGAACATTTAAAGGTCCAATGCAGCCGTTTTTATCTCAATATCAAATCATGTCTGGGTAACGATGAAGTACCTTACTGTGACTGTTTTCAATTAAAGTAGAAATAGTAGTAGTAGTAGTAATTGTATAGCACAGTGATTGTTTTCAATTAAAATGATCAAGAAGAAACAAAGATAGCTTCTTAGCAAAGAGTCATTTCTCATTCAAGGATTTTGTTAGGACTGTCTGGGAGTGGTCTGAGTTGGGAAGGGAAAACTGAAAACTAGCTGCTATTGGCAGAGAGGTTTGGAACTGTATTAATGGTCTATAAACTCCAAAACAGGCAGACCTTTCTAGAAGTCTTTTCAAACAGCTCTTACACTAAAAGGGCATTATAATCATTTTCACAATTTCACAGTGTGGAAGAATATATATATAAAACACAGGTAAATCACGTATTTGACTGCACTGTGCCTTTAATAAAAACGCAATACAACAGGATGTAATGTAGCATCCTGAAAGAGCAACACAATGTTTTGAATTAATAGAAATACTAAACATTTGAATAACATTACATGCGTGAGTTATTTTCAACTGTGGAATATGTCTCTGTGATGCACAAACCTCTGAAGACATAACAGTGCTCAAACCGCTTCTCCGTGTAATAACTCGTTATCAAAAATGCAATGTTGCACCAAACAGCCGACACAAACATTTACATCCTCATCCACTATTCATCGCTGACATCTTAGTACAACATCCTTGAAACTTGAGCACGTCGACGCCAATGCTAAGCGCTATTTCCCCCTCCTCTTCCTCCTGCCACTGCAGAGGGGCTGGGAAAAAAAGAAAAGCCCTCTAGCGAACTGTATATTCATGTGACAACAGCAGCGTTTTTAAGCTGCCGCTGTGACAAGAGCTGTCGCCCTAAAGTGTGCGCTATTAACATTTATGAATATTGATGCGAGTTGGGGGGGGTCCTAACAGTGAAGCACTAAGCTAGTCGGTTAGCAGTTAGCAGGGGTTAATAGTTAGTGGTCGGGCGCTACGCTGGCAGGCGGACAGGTGTGCTGACCTCTTTGAGGAGGAAGGAGCTGGCAGCGAAGGCGAAGGACCAGCCGTAGTGGTAGTGGAAGAAGTGCTCGGGCTCACGTGGCCGGTTCATCACCTCGTCGTTGATGCTGCTGATGTAGAGGACCAGGCCCACCACCAGGCTCAGCCCTGAGAAGGAGGAGAGGACGGGGTGGAGAGAAAAAGGGAGGGAAAGAGAAAGCATGGAGCGAAAAAAGAGGCAATGAGGAGCATAGAGGCAGAGAAAGACATGGGAAGGAGTAGTGGAAAGAGAGAGAGATGAGAGAGAGATGGAATGGAGAGGGGGAGAGAAGAGGGGAGAGAAAGAAGGAGGGGAGAAGCGGCGAGCCAGTRGAGGGGGGAGAGAGGAAGAGGAGAGAGAGAGAGAGAGAAAGGATGGAAAGGGGGAGAGAGGGAGTGCGCAGTGTTGAGGAGATTATAGGAAACAGTGAGCGAGAGAGGAAGGGTGATGGGGAATCATAAGTGAGAATGAGAGAGAGAAGGGTGGAGGAAAGAGAGCGGAAGGGAGGAGGGAAGGGACAAACGCCAGGGGCAAGAGTGGGTGGGGGAATGGGTCAGAGAGTGTGAACATGAAGGGGAGGGTGGGTAGTAGGGAGAGCGAGAGAGCGATTTGGAGACAGCAGGATACACAGTGAGCAAGATGGAGGGAGAGAGTTTGAGATGAAAAGAAAGGTGGAGAGACATAGTATTATTTTATACGAGTACATCTCTGACTGCTTATTGCCTTGGCATCCAAATAGATCCCCTCGACATAGAGGGCAAGACAGACCCGAAAGTGGGACAGTATGTGGCCTACACTCTTAGAAAAAAAGGTGCTATCTAGAACCTAAAAAGAACCCTTTGAAGAACCCTTTTTGGTTCCAGGTAGAATTCCAGGTATTATTTAGATTTAAAGTTTAATAGTAACATGTACAGGATTGCAGGTGTTATTACAGGGTACAGTGCAAATCTTTTTGTTTTCACAACAATGCAAGTCAAAGTGAGATGTGTGTTTTTTTTATGAGAGTGTTATTTTATGAAAACAAGAATCATAAATTATAGATAGTAAAACGTGATTATGATACATTGCTACTACTACACATATGAGTGCCACAGCTGTAATACACTAGACTAGCTAAATTAGTGCCACTGCTGAAAATAACCGCAGTATCTCAATTGTTTGCTCAGATAGCCTTCCGACAGCCACCATTGTTGCTACATGTTTCTGCCTTCACACTGAAAAGAGCTCGTATGGCCAAACATTTGAGCACATTTCCCCTGACGCATTAAAAAACAACAATAAAACAACTGAATAAGAAGATCCACAAGACCCCTTCTTGAACCACATTTTCATTATTCATTACTTTGAATAAATTAGCCTTATTATACTTTCTAAATGGAAACCAAATCCCAACCACTGCCTGCATGCCTGCGAATTTGCGATAAACGAGGACAAAATAGAAGTCGAGTGATGGAAGAGAAAGAAAACCCCAGCCAGCCAGCCTCGGCTTCTGCAACCTCTGACCCAAAAAACCTCCACCACCATTAACCAGCACAACAGCCCCACTACATAATCAGCCCTGACCAGCACCACAAAAACAACAGCAGGAGATTCAGGCAGCAGGCTCCAGCAGGCAGCAGTAACAGCAGCTGCAGCAGCAGCGACCGAAGCTCCTGGGAACCAGTGACCTGGCTCCCCCTTACTGTCTCAGCAGGGGGAGCTGTGGCTAGCTGCTGCTAGCTCCTCGCCTGCTTCCCTCTCAGCAGAAGTCAGACATTCTGCGTGGGTGTGCTAGAAAACTCAGAACAGAGAGCTGTCCCTCTCTGAAGAAAGGCAGGCTGCACCGGAGCCAGTTTGCGACTTCCATTCTGTTTTTTCAGAATGGTTTGGGTTAGGACGTATGATCCTGATCCTGAATCAGGGCGTGAGAACGTTACATTTTCTATATGTTGTGTTGTGGAATGTTAATGAAATTGAATTCATTGGCAACCATAACATCTTTTCTAGGGCAAAGACATTGAGAACAATGCCACGCTGAGCATCTATAGAGTTGTCCGTTTGTTCAAATGGCTTCAAAGAAACCGAGTGAATAACAACAACAAACTCAATATTTCTCAAGTCCAGTCAAGTTCTCAAGTCGTTTCTTGGGACCAATTATCTGAAGCTGTTGTGGTTTTACAATATTTTACGTTTTTTTTTCTCAATTCACAGCCCAGAATGTCAAGTTTCAAGTTTTATTAGTCCAACGAAATGCTTACTTGCAGGTTCCTTCTTGTCTATTCAACAACAATATGAAATAATAATATATAAGAATACGAACACAAAGTAAATGGCTCAGTAGAATAGAATACACATTTTAGCATAAGTACAGTGCATTCGGAAAGTATTCAGACCCCTTCTCTTTTTCCACATTTTGTTACATTAAAGCCTTATTCTAAAATGGATTATATAAAAACAATTCCTCATCAATCTACACACAATACCCCATATGAAAATAGTTTTTTTTAAATGTTGGCAAATTAAAAAAACAGAAATACCTTATTTACATAAGTATTGAGACCCTTTGGTATGAGACTAGAAATTGAGCTCAGGTGCAACCTGTTTCCAGTCCACCTRTGGTAAATTCAATTGATTGGACATGATTTGGAAAGGCACACACCTGTCTATATAAGGTCCCACAGTTGACAGTGCATGTCAGAGCAAAAACCAAGCCATGAGTTCGAAGGACTTGTCCGTAGAGCTCCGAGACAGGATTGTGTCAAGGCACAGATCTGGAGAAGGGTACAAAAAATGTCTGCAGCATTGAAGGTCCCCAAGAGCACAGTGGCCTCCATCATTCTTAAATGGAAGAAGTTTGGAACCACCAAGACTCTTCCTAGAGTTGGCCGCCCGGCCAAACTGAGCTATCAGGGGAGAAGGGCCTTGGTCAGGGAGGTGACCAAGAAACCGATGGTCACTCTGACAGAGCTCCAAAGTTCCTCTGTGGAGATGGGAGAACCTTCCAGAAGGACAACCATCTCTGCGGCACTCCACCAATCAGACATTTTTGGTAGAGAGGCCAGACTGAAGGCACTCCTCAGTAAAAGGCACATGACAAACCGCTTAGAGTTTGCCAAAAGGCACCTAAAGGAATCTCAGACCATGAGAAACAAGATTCTCTAGTCTGATGAAACCAAGATTAAACTATTTGATCAGAATGCCAAGCATTACGTCTGGAGTAAACCAGGCACCATCCCTACAATGAAGCATGGTGGTGGCAGCATCATGCTGTGGGGATGTATTTCAGTGGCAGGGACTGGGAGACTAGTCAGGATCGAGGGAAAGATGAACGGAACAAAGTACAGAGAGATCCTTGATGAAAACCTTCTCCAGAGCACTCAGGACCTCAGACTGGGGTGAAGGTTCACCTTCCAACAAGACAATGACCCTAAGCACACAGCCAAGCCAATGCAGGAGTGGCTTCGGGACAAGTCTCTGAATGTTCTTGAGTGTCCCAGCCAGAGCCCGGGCTTGAACCCAATCGAACATCTCTGGAGAGACCTGAAAATAGATGTGCAGCGACGCTCCCCATCCAACCTGACAGAGCTTGAGAGGACCAGCAGAGAAGAATGGGAGAAAGCTTGTAGCTTMMTACCCAAGAAGACTCAAGGCTGTAATCACTGCCAAAGGTGCTTCAACAAAGTACTGAGTAAAGGGTCTGAATACTTCTGTAAATGTGATATTTCAGTTTTATATTTTTAATACATTTGCAAAAATGTCTAAAAACCTGTATTTCCTTTGTCATTATAGGGTATTGAGTGCAGATTGATGAGGGGAAAAAACAATTTAATCAATTTTAGAACAAGGCTTTAATGTAACAAAATGTGGAAAAAGTCAAAGGGTCTGAATACTTTCCGAATGCACTGTATAATACAGGACAGCACATTTATAATTCAATATTTACACAAACAAATACCTTCATTGAATTAACTACTAGAAAACCATTACTTATTCAATTTGAGCCTGAATCAGTACAATCGTTCACTGCTGCAGGTCAGTGACATGTAATAAGGACAAGATGGGCGAATAACTGCTCTGTCAGCAGCATCTCATGCTAGGCTAGCATCTGTGAGCAAGATCTGCAATACCCCCAAATAGAAACTGATGTAATTATAGACAACTGAGGATCAGGATACGCTGTCAGCCAAGCCACTAAACCAACAACCAATCAGGGGGGTTCCAGACCCAAACCACACAGAACCAACTTTACATACCATTGGCAGCTCTCATCAACCAATAAGTATCTTAAATACTGAACATCATTAAAACAACAGCCAATGGGAAAGTTAATTTCCTTTCATCATAAAAAAGCATGTGGCTCCGTACCTGAGAGGATGAAGAAGATTCCGGAGATGAAGGCCAGGATGGTGCGCTGTGGCCGGATGTGTCCGATGTTACTGATGACGAAGGCAGTGAAGACGAAGAGCAGCGACACCATGGGGAACGGCGTGGCTGTCCGTACCATCTCTGATGAAGGGATAGAAGGAAACAGGATGAGAGAAAGACAGAAGAAGAGAGGAAGATATATTGAGAGGAGGGAGAGTTAAGTAAAACAATTCAATCAAACATAAACAAAAGATTCAACATTTCTTACATCGTTTTAAACCAAGTTTCAGTGTCCCACTGGGATAATGAAACTTAAGCTGCATTCAGTGGAAAAAGCTTTCTGTTATACTCCTCCTCTATTTATGAATAATTAAGGTAAAAATATAAATGAATGCACTATACATAACACATTAAACAAATATGAATGGTCTAAACTGGTATACAAGTATATGAATGAATTGTAGCTGTTATGTTGTAACTGTTATG
>NC_036869.1:19378083-19405505 GCF_002910315.2 Salvelinus sp. IW2-2015
GATGCGTAGCTGTATGCTGTAGCCTGTTTATGCTGTAGCTGTTATGTTGTAGCTGTTATGCTGTAGCTGCAATGCTGTAGCTTGTATGTTGTAGATGTTATGCTGTAGATTTTATGATTAGATGTATCTTGTAGTATTGCATAGTAGCTGTTATGTTGTAACTGTTTTGCTGTAGCTGTTATGTGTAGCTGTGTTGCTGTAGCTGTAATGTTGTAGATGTTATGCTGTAGCTGTTTGTGTAGATTTATGCTATAGCTGTAATGTTGTAGCTGTAATGCTGTAGATGTTATGTGTAGCTGTTATTGTATGCGTGTAACTGCTTGTATAGCTGTCATGCTGTAGCTGTTACGTTGTAGCTGTAATGTTGTAGATGTTATGCTGTAGCTGTTACGTTGTAGCTGTAATGCTGTAGCTGTTACGTTGTAGCTGTTAATGCTGTAGCTGTTATGCTGTAGCTGCCATGCTGTAGCTTTTACGTGTAGCTGTTATGCTGTAGCTGTTATGATTTAGCTGGTATGCTGTAGCTGTAATGTCTACTGTCATGTTGTAGATGTAATGCTGTAGCTGTTATGTTGTAGCTGTTATGCTGTAGCTGTTATGATTTAGCTGTTATGCGAGCTGTTATGATGTAGCTGTTATGGTGTAGCTGTAATGTTGTAGATGTTATGCTGTAGCTGTTATGTTGTATCTGTTATGTTGTAGCTGTATGTTGTAGCTGTTATGCTGTAGCTGTTATGATTTAGCTGTATGCTGTAGCTGTATGATGTAAGCTGTTATGGTGTAGCTGTAGTGCTGTAGCTGTTGTGCTGTAGCTGTAATGCTGTAGCTGTTATGTTTGTAGCTGTTATGTTGTAGCTGTTATGCTGTAGCTGCAATGTCTGTAGCTGTAATGCTGTAGCTGTTATGTTGCAGCTGATATGTTGTAGCTGTAATGCTGTAGCTGTTATGCTGTAGCTGTTATGTTGTAGCTGTTAAGCTGTAGCTGTAATGCTGTAGCTGTAATGCTGTAGCATTTATGCTGTAGCTGTTATGTTGTAGCTGTTATGTTTTAGCTGTAATGCTGTAGCTGTTATGTTGTAGCTGTTATGTGTAGCTGTATGCTGAGCTGTTATGCTGTAGCTGTTAGTGCTTTAGCTTATTTGTTAGCTGTAATGCTGTAGCTGTTATGCTGTAGCTGGTAGTTGTTTAGCTGTATGCTGTAGCTGTTTATGCTTAGCTGTTTATGCTGTAGCTGATATGTTGTAGCTGTTAATGCTGTAGCTGTTATGATGTAGCTGTTATGTTGTAGCTGTAATGCTGTACTGTAGTACTGTATATGTTATGCTGTAGCTGTTATGCGTGTAGCTGTATGTTGTAGCTGTAATGCTGTAGCTGTAATGCTGTAGCTGTAATGATTGTAGCTGTTATGTTGTAGCTGTTATGTTGTAGCTGTTTATGCTGTAGATGTTATGTTGTAACTGTTAAGTTGTAGCTGTTATGTTGTAGCTTTTATGGTGTAGCTGTAATGCTGTAGCTGTTAATGCTGTAGCTGTTATGGTGTAGCTGTAATGCTGTAGCTGTTATGCTGTAGCTGTTATGCTGTAGCTGTAATGCTGTAGCTGATATGTGTTAGCTGTAATGCTGTAGCTGTAATGCTGTAGCTGTTATGTTGTAGATGTTATGTTGTAGCTGTTATGCTTTAGCTGTTATGTTGTAGCTGTAATGCTGTAGCTGTTATGCTGTAGCTTGTATGTTGTAGTGTAATGCTGTAGCTGTTATATTTGTAGCTGTAAGCTGTAGCTGTAATGCTGTAGCTGTAATGCTGTAGCTGTTACGTTGTAGCTGTAATTGCTGTAGCTGTTATGCTGTAGATGTTATGTTGTAGCTGTAATGCTGTAGCTGTTATGCTGTAGCTGTTATGCTTAGCTGTAGATGTTATGTTGTAGATGTTTATGCTGTAGCTGTTATGTTTGTAGCTGTAATGCTGTATATGTTATGCTGTAGCTGTTATGCTGTAGCTGGTATGTTGTAGCTGTAATGCTGTAGCTTTTATGTTGTAGCTGTTATGTTTGTAGCTGTAATGCTGTAGCTGTTATGTTGTAGCTGTTATGCTGTAGCTGTTATGCTGTAGCTGTTATTTAGTCTGTTATGTTGTAGCTGTTATGTTGTAGCTTTTATGTTGTAGCTGTAATGCTGTAGCTGTAATGCTGTAGCTGTTTATCTGTAGCTGTTTATGGTGTAGCTGTAATGCTGTAGCTGTTATGCTGTAGCTGTTATGCTGTAGCTGTAATGCTGTAGCTGATATGTTGTAGCTGTAATGCTGTAGCTGTAATGCTGTAGCTGTTATGTTGTAGATGTTATGTTGTAGCTGTTATGCTTTAGCTGTTATGTTGTAGCTGTAATGCTGTAGCTGTAATGCTGTAGCTGTTATGCTGTAGCTGTATGTTGTAGCTGTAATGCTAGCTGATATATTGTAGCTGTAATGCTGTAGCTGTAATGCTGTAGCTGTTATGCTGTAGCTGTTATGGTGTACTGTAATGCTGTAGCTGTTATGCTGTAGCTGTTATGCTGTAGCTGTAATGCTGTAGCTGATATGTTGTAGCTGTAATGCTGTAGCTGTAATGCTGTAGCTGTTATGTTGTAGATTGTTATGTTGTAGCTGTTATGCTTTAGCTGTTATGTTGTAGCTGTAATGCTGTAGCTGTAATGCTGTAGCTGTTATGCTGTAGCTGGTATGTTGTGCTGTAATGCTGTAGCTATATATTGAAGCTGTAATGCTGTTAGCTGTAATGCTGTAGCTGTTACGTTGTAGCTGTAATGCTGTAGCTGTTATGCTGTAGATGTTATGGTGTACCTGTAATGCTGTAGATGTTATGCTGTAGCTGTTATGCTGTAGCTGTAGATGTTATTTTGTTAGATGTTATGCTGTAGCTGGTATGTTGTAGCTGTAATGCTGTATATGTTATGCTGTAGCTGTTATGTCTGTAGCTGGTATGTTGTAGCTGTAATGCTGTAGCTTTTATGTTGTAGCTGTTATGTTGTAGCTGTAATGCTGTAGCTGTTATGTTGTAGCTGTTATGCTGTAGCTGTTATGCTGTAGCTGTTATTTTGTAGCTGTTAAGTTTGTAGCTGTTATGTTGTAGCTTTTATGTTGTAGCTGTAATGCTGTAGCTGTTATGCTGTAGCTGTTATGTTGTAGCTGTAATGCTGTGGCTGTAATGCTGTAGCATTTATGCTGTAGCTGTTATGTTGTTTGTAGCTGTTATGTTGTAGCTGTAATGCTGTAGCTGTTATGTTGTAGCTGTTATGGTGTAGCTGTAATGCTGTAGCTGTAGCTGTTATGCTGTAGCTTTTTATGTTGTAGCTGTTATGTTGTAGCTGTAATGCTGTAGCTGTTAGTTGCTGTAGCTGTTATGCTGTAGCTGGTATGTTGTAGCTGTTAATGCTGTAGCTGTTATGCTGTAGATGTTTATGTTGTAGCTGTTATCCTGTGCTGTTAATGTTGTAGCTGTAATGCTGTAGCTGTTATGTTGTAGCTGTAATGCTGTAGCTGTAATGATGTAGCTGTTATGTTGTAGCTTTTATGTTGTAGCTTTTAATTGTAGCTGTAAGCTGTAGTTTTATGTTGTAGCTGTAATGATGTAGATGTTATGTTGTAGTGTTTATGCTGTAGCTGTTATTTTGTAGCTGTTATGTTGTAAACTTTAAGTTGTAGCTGTTTTATGTTGTAGCTTTTACTGTTGTAGCTGTAATGCTGTAGCTGTTATGCTGTAGCTGCTGTATTAGCTGTTTGTAGCTGTAATGCTGTAGCTTTATGCTGAGCTGTTATGTGTAGCTGTTATGCGTTACTTGTAGCTGTATGTTGTAGCTGATAATGGCTGTAGCTGTTATGTTGTAGATGTTACGTTGTAGCTGTTATGCTGTAGCTGTTATGTTGTAGCTGTAATGCTGTAGCTGTTATATTGTAGCTGTAATGCTGTAGCTGTAATGCTGTAGCTGTTATGCTGTAGCTGTTATTCTGTAGCTGTTATGCTGTAGCTGTTATGTTGCAGCTGTTATGCTGTAGCTGTTATGTTGTAGCTGTTATGCAAACATCATGCTTGGTTGCACTACATGCAAACCAATAACTCAGGCTACTGATTACGTGTCTTTTTTATATCTGTCTGCTTGCTCTGCAATTATTTGTTGCCTTGTCTATTTGTCTGTTCAGTAGTGCTATGTTACTTGTATTGTAGTCTGCCACTTGTCCCTCATGCTGTTGCCTGTTCCTACAATGTTTTGCACTGTTGCCATAGATCTCCCATCATGTAGTGTTGTGATGTCCCGCTTGTCGTGATGTGCTTTGTCTCTGCCTATTTTGTTGTACTGTTGTCTGCCCTTAACAATGCGTGTGCCATGTTGTCTTGTTGCCATAGGTCTCCCGTCATGTACTGTGGTGGTGTCTCTCCTGTCGTGATGTGCTTTGTCTCCACTGTCTGCTGATGTATCTGTGCTGTTGCCAAGTGTCTTCCGTGTGTTGTCTGTCTTGTCATACACTTTTAATCTTCGCCACCTGCCCCACAGGAAGCCTTTTGCCTCTTGCTGTCATTGTAAATAATAATTTGTTATTAATTCAAATGAGGGAACACATGAATTATACAGAAACAGATTGTCATCTGCCTCACTTCCTTGCTTTCTTACATGACTATAAAGTCTTTATGAAGTAGTTACACAGGTTGACTTGGGATTGGGAGCAATTGTGTACAGAAATACATGCTTTATTTAATACCAGCCCCCACCATCCTAATTCAATTGTATCACTTGTCAATCACAAAGAAAGGAAATCATATAAAATAACGATTAAGTAACATTCCTTCCCAAGAGAAAATGTTTATCATTCCCTACAGTTTGATAAGCCTGCAGCATGCTTTATAGAACAATATACTGTCGTAAAGTCAATGGCCTTTGTCCTAGTGTGTCAGGTTCCATTGTGRTCTATACAGTCCACTTTTGGGCCACAATGTTCTACATCGTAAATAATTCAAATAAACTTAGCAAAAAAAGAAACATCCCTTTTTCAGGACCTTGTCTTTCAAAGAGAATTCGTAAAAATCCAAATAACTTCACAGATCTTCATTGCAAAGGGTTTAAACAMTGTTTCCCATGCTTGTTCAATGAACCATAAACAATTAATGGACATACACATGTGGAACGGTCGTTAWGACACATRCAGCTTACAGACGGTAGGCAATTAAGGTCACAGTTATAAAAACTTAGGACACTAAAGAGGCCTTTCTACTGACTCTGAAAAACACAAAAAAAGATGCCCAGGGTCCCTGCTCATCTGCGTGAACGTGCCATAGGCATGCTGCAAGGAGGCATGAGGACTGCAGATGTGGCCAGGGCAATAAATTGCAATGTCCATACTGTGAGACGCCTAAGACAGCACTACAGGGAGACAGGATGGACAGCTGATCGTCCTTGCAGTGGCAGACCAYGTGTAACAACACCAGCACAGGATCGATTGGAGGTGGAGGGTCTGTCATGGTCTGGGGCGGTGTGTCACAGCATCATCGGACTGAGCTTGTTCTCATTGCAGGCAATCGCAACGCTGTGCGTTACGTCTGGAACCTGTTGGATCGGAGGGTGAAGGCTAGGGCCATTCCCCCCAGAAATGTACGGGAACTTGCAGGTGCCTTGGTGGAAGAGTGGGGTAACATCTCACAGCAAGAACTGACAAATCTGGTSCAGTCCATGAGGAGGAGATGCACTGCAGTACTTAATGCAGCTGGTGGCCACACCAGATACAGACTGTTACTTTTGATTTTGACCCCCCCTCTTGGAATAATGTGTTCAGGGACACATTATTCCATTTCTGTTAGTCACATGTCTGTGGAATTTGTTGGGAGGTTGGGAACTATTTTGCCTCATCATGTTTCCTGGATAGAGCCTTTTGGTGCATAAAGAAATGACATGCAGGGGTTATTATCCTCTATGTTTTTCACTGTGGTCAGGTGTCATCACTTACTCAGTATATTTGCAGTGTTTTCGGTCACAATATCTATCTCAGCTTCAGTGGTGAAGTATTCTGATGCTACACATCTCCCCTTTTCAGGTCCTGAGAGAGGGAGAGAGAGAGAGAGAGAGGAGAGAGAGAGAAGAATGAGAGAGAGAAGAGAGTAGAGAGAGAGAGAGAGAGAGAGAGAGAGAGAGAGAGAGAGAGAGAGAGAGAGAGAGAGAGAGAGAGAGAGAGAGAGAGAGAGAGAGAGAGAGAGAGAGAGAGAGAGAGAGAGAGAGAGAGAGAGAGAGAGAGAGAGAGAGAGAGAGAGAGAGAGAGAGAGAGAGATAGAGAAGAGCCCAGAGGGAGGAGTGGAAATCAAGGTTTATATGTGATGAGCAGAAGAGACACAAGGGGTGGAATGGAGAAGAATTCATTAACCTGGAATTTGGACAGAGAGGGGACACTTAATCAGAGTGGCACAGAGGTGAACAGTCAGTGAGGAAAGCCACATTCCAACACGACAGTAGCATCTTTCACCTTTCACCTTATGTACCAGGCACCAGCACAAACAATGCCATTCCCTGGAGGCCACCAATATAACCCTGGCTAAAGGGGTGTGTGTGTGTGTGTGGTGGTGTGTGTGTGTTGTGTGTGTGTGTGTGTGTGTGTGTGTGTGTGTGTGTGTGTGTGTGTGTGTGTGTGTTGGTGTGTGTGTGTGTGTGTGTGTGTGTGTGTGTGTGTGTGTGTGTGGTGTGTGTGTGTGTGTGTGTGTGTGTGTGTGTGTTGTGTTGTGTGGTGTGGTGTGCGCACATTTTTCCTTAAGCCTTCCCTTTGACCTTTTAGCAGACTAAAGTCTCTGAGTCATGGGTAACAATCATTGTCTTACGTCAGATAGCGCGTTGATTCCACGTGCACTGATCTGTCCAATGTTATACAACGGGTGGGTCTAATCCTGAATGCTGATTGGTTAAAAGCACATTCCAGCCGGTGTCTATTCCACAAGTTACCACCGGTTAAATCTATGACGTTAAATTGCCTATTTACTCTGTTCCATCTGACTGCGCAATCCACTGTCTCATCAACTTCATCTCAACTATAAAAAGCATCTAGACATTACCTCACATTTCTTTTAGACTAACATTTAGTTTTCAACTGTGGAGATTTGTATAAACCTTGCTCTCTGTCTCTCCAAAATTTGCAACATTGTTTCAATATTCAAAATCGAAATCCACCTGTCCCATAGTAATGAACGTGTAGGGGTCGGGAGTCTGGACCAGAGAGAGGCAGGCAGCATTTCTCAGCCAGTCGAAATCATGAATCAGCTGGCATTATTTTTATGGATATATACAAAGAAATTTGAATTGTAGAAAGATCAAACAAAACGACCTGCAGCTAGTTTGCAGTCTTTCCAGCTTCAGTTTGAAGTGATTGTGTTAGCTGTATTGTTGGCTAGCTCCTCTGAACAACAGTGTCCTTACGAGAGAGCACATTTTCTATGCYAGGCGAAATCGTGCTCATTATGGATGTATCCAAATAAATATCACTAGAAAACAGCTTCAACAAATGCAGTTACTGTTGTTATTCTGTCTGCACTGTTTGACATGACTGTAAGTTAGCCATAGTTGGCTAGTTAGCAAACAAGGGATAAGAATGTTGCCAGGCAGTATGGCAATGGAACATTTAGAACGAACGACTGGGTCGCGTCTGTAGATACAKAACAAAAAGACTGAACAACTGGGTCGCGTCTCTGGCAACCGAACCAATAGAACGAACGACCAGCCGGCTTGGGTAGCAACCCTAGATTTGTTTCGGGACTATATCTTGTGGAAGGATGAAATATGTATGTAAGTAAGTATGAATATATTAATCCAAATAACGTTTTTCATGAAAATATGTCAATCATTATTTGATTATGTTGGTAACCCATTGTATAAAGTGATAATGCCCGAGAAGCCGGTGTTTGGAGAATAGTGTAACGACCCTGGGTTTATAAGCGCGGAAATCGACTCTGCCGCACGAGCATGCTTTTGCGGCACAGTCGATAGCGCGCCGGACCTCGGGCTAGGAGGTCGAGGGTTCGAGACCTGCTCCCTGCCTGTTTCATTACAATATATTGGCACGGTTTGCCGGCCTTTGACGAAACAACACCAGTGCCAATATATCCTCCAAACACTGGCTTCTCGGGCATTATCACTTAAATATCTATCTGCGGACTGCAGTAACTACACGCCGTAACCACTACACGCTGTGCCCACTACACGCTGTGCCCACTACACTCCACACCCACTGCCATTGAGGGTACTTGTAACAGTACGAAGCCCATTAGTATTACATCATTACATGCCACGCCCACTAGCATTACATCACTACAAGCATTACGTCCCTACATGCACACTAGCTAGTTAGCTAGCTAGTAGACATATCTGCTGGAGCCAGACCCTGTTGAACCCAACTCTAGCGGGGTACTACTTGGTGGGTGCTGTGTGTATTCGATCGGTACTACACGCTGCGCCCACCAGTCTGCGGTGCGCAGACAGACCCTACTCGTATCTCGCAAAGGGTAATGGGATAGCTTGAAAGTAATCTGGCTACAATGGGCTGCCATAAATATTACCAGAGATATAGATATAATGATGAGATGCTTTTGTTTCCGCCCGAACAATGAAGGGTGTTGACGTCATACAAAAACTCCTCACCTGCTTAATAATTAAGGATCATGGACAGATTTTGGGAAGAGAAAGGGCTCTCGCTACGCCTCCCTCTGTCTGATATTACCTAGGTGACATAGCCTAATGAACCCACTTCACCCTCAAATAGTCAGAATTATTATAAACTCAGTGTAAAAATAAATACGTAATTGATTGTGAAGATTTTTTGCTGATGAAGTCTAAGTCGCTCAATTTTACAACTACAAGTTTGGTATTTCTTGATTTTGACAATGTGCCCGACAACTAGCTTAAGTTAGCTCTAAGCCAGTCACTTCGTATGAAATGAATAGGAAGCTAACCTGGTCCACACACTCAATGCTAAACACCAAGTGCTTTCTCCATTAGCTAGCAAGCTACTTTAGCAACATTATTTTATCACAACAAATAAGTTTGAGAAGCAACCAGCACCTGATCTGCCGCCAGCCCAGCTGCTGCTGCGCTCGCTGACCCCAAAGTAACCATCGCGGAGAAACATGCGAATCTACGGACTGATTTCTGATAACAGTCCCTATTAATTTGGGGGCAGCATGTCTACAACTTCAGTGCAAGTGGTTTATTTGAAAGTAAAGATAGAGAGARCWAGTGTAAAAGGTTGCGTCAATCGAATCTGGTATCAGGATAAAATGTGATTCAGAGTCACCGAATATACTTTAAGTATTTTTATTTAACATAAACGATAAATGGTAAATGCAATTTTTGTATATACGGGTTCACTCTATCACCACGCAGGGTAAAGCAGAGAACTGACTGAAATAGTACAGACATCTTCTTTTATACTGTGACAGATGTAGTTCAAACTTTAGAGTTGGCCTRTCACAGTAGAGGCTTAACGTGGTTTAAACTTGCTAGCCTATYGGTGGTGCCCAGGCTGGTCCCAGCCTCACAGCACACAGGATCCAGATATCCGGAAGTTTTTGTTGTGAAGTTTGAGCCGAGTTGTTGGTGGCTACACTGCTCAGTTCCTGTTTTCTTGTTATTCAGCATTTTTCCATCTTGTCTCAACCTTSTGGTTWGCACAGTCGACACCCTAGATTAACAACAGCTTTTCTGCAGTCACGCTATGTTTTGTGATTAACATGTYCTATTTCTATAAGGCATATATTTTTGTTAAAAAGAGAACAAAACCATCCTTCACACTAGCTAGCTAACCATTGTCTTAGTAAGCTAGCTGCAATTGCAACAAGTTGGCTAAACAGCTGATCAAGTCATGGAGACCGACGTGGTTGCACATCATTTTAGCAAGACTTTGTTTTTATTTTCTCGCAAGGTATTAAATCCCTGTCACGGCGTGTGATATAATTTAGCCAGCTATTCTGCCTATTTCATAGAGTCATACGAGAGCACAATGATGTAAAAAAAAAAAAAACGAACTATGTTTTAATTTTTGAATGGCGGATGCTTGGGAATCCAACATTTTTGGGATGAGTTCCACGTCTACAAGACAGATTGGTTGAGAGATCTTCACTAGTTACCATAGCCACAAAATCATAATTATGGCCAAACTCAGTTTATTTCTACAATTTCTCTTCTTATAGTCCAGGTAGCCCTATCAGATATTTATGTAGTTGGTGCTGTATGTTAACTAATATACATGAGTTCTAACTTGGAAAACGATTTCTTAGTTTAGAATTGTACAATTKATGCTCCCTGCATATAAAAACCACGAACACTGTCGAAAAGCTCAGAACGCAAAAAAACTCAGAACATATTGACTGTAGATGGTAAACTGGTGCACACCAAGTGGCACTTACATTTGTAGTATGGAAAACGGCTGTGAGGATTTTTCTACAATATTCACAACATATTGACACAATTACACTCTTTATAGAATAACAATGTAATTTCATCATAATTTCACCTCTCCCTCTCTACCCTGTTTTAACTTCCGGCTATCTGTTTAGCTAGCTGGGTTTAGGATACTCACTAGCCCATACCAGTAACAAATGTAGCTATGTTATTGACATGGCAGCACACACCAAAAAATCTAGCTTACTTATTTTGCCAACTAGAAAGAAATAACAAAAAAATCATTCAGATACGGAGGAAGAAAATAGCGATTGATCCTAAAATAAAAAAATCCCATTGAGCAAAATCCACAATGCACCCATCCAAAGAAAGTTTGGCTCCAGGGCTTCTCAGAAATGCCACCAAATCCGCAGTCGGATCCTTGGCCGAATTGTCGCATTTCAGTTTAGCCTCCACTAGGCAGGCCACGTATCACAACGTTACCGCAACGTGCAGACCCCACATATTCCGTTCCTAAAATATGCCATCAGTCCAGTGTATGGAATATCTTCGAGGTGCCCTCTCTCAGCGGTCACCAACCTTTTCTGAGCCGAGATCACTTTCTGAATCAAAATGTAGGCAGAGATCTACCGCTCTGATTTTTCTTTAAACATGTCTTTAAAAAATGTAAGCTTATTCAACATGAACCTATTAAAAACTGTTCCGTAGCAATGAGGTTGGTGCCGAAGGCTACAGGCTCAATAGATTATCACTGCATATTGGCTATTCTTGAATTACCCTGCCAATTATCATCACACTGGTAATATATCATTTGTGTATTACTTGTGAGGCATGAATGAAAATCTTTTTTTTTTCTACTGGACTGATGGTGCCTCTGATGGTCAGGCTCAGTGGAGGGAGAGCGAGAGCGAGAGCAGCGGAGAGGCTGCCTCTCACCTTCCCTCAGCTCTCCCTCCGCTGAGTGCTGACTGACCAAAAAGGGGACACCTTCTTCGAGCTGATTGCCAAACTCGATTCACACATTATTTCTGACTCATGCATCAATTCATGTTGTAACTCATCTGACCAGAGATGAGTGAAATATTCCTCGATATGAAAAAGACACAAGCGCGAGCGGATAGGGAGAGGACGTTTTATGGCTCGTGTTGAAAAAAGTGTTGACAGTGATGAATAAAATATTAAACATTCATAAAAACAGTGGTTCTTTGCYGTATTAGTTGACAGTCTTTCTCGCTAGTCTTGGTTTTTAAAGTTTGAAATCTCCCATTGTAGAGTCGACTACCAACTTCGCTGTGGGCTCGTAGAAGCTTCAGACCAATGAMGTAATACGGCAGACACGGTGATCTGAGCTATCTGATTGGCCAGTGGTAGGCCTATAGGTGCACTTGATCAGGTCTCCGGGCCCGCCGGGTAGGCAGAGTTTACCTTCAGACACATCAAATGTTTAAAATGGGACACTGCCTAAGAACAGCCCTTTGCCATGGTATATTGGCTATATACACCACACCACCTGGTGCTTTATAGCTTAATTATACACTGAGTGTACAAGACATTAGGAAAACCGTTCTAATATTGTGTTGCACTCCCTTTTGCCCTCAGAACAGCCTCAATTATTCGAGGTCGAAAGCGTTCCACAGGGATGCTGGCCCATGTTGACTCCAATGCTTCGCACAGTTGTGTCAAGTTGGCTGTATGTATTTTGGGTGGTGGACCATTCTTGATACACACGGGAAACTGTTGAGCGTGAAAAACCCAGCAACGCTGCAGTTCTTGACACACTCAAACCGGTGTGCCTGGCATACCATAACCTTTTCAAAGGTACTTAAATCTTTTGTCTTCCCCATTCACGCTCTGAATGGCACACACACAATCCATGTCTTGATTGTCTCAAGGTTTAAAAATCCTTCTTTACCCAGTCTCCTCCCCTTCATCTACACTGATTGAAGTGGATTTAACAGGTTACATCAATATGGGATCATAGATTTCACCTGGTCAGTCTATGTAATGGAAAGTTTTGTACACTCAGTGTATGCGTTTCTGGCTTTGGGAAATGGGTGCTACACTCCTTAACCACACAGCTAACATTATGCCTAACCCTAAACTTAAATTAAGAGCAAAAAGCTCATTTTTATTTTCATACATTTTTACGATATAGCCAATTTTGACTTTATGGCTGTGGTAACTAGTGACAACCGTTGAGCGACGGGCATCGCATATGAGTGACACGATCTGACGTAAGACAATGGGGTAACAATAATATGTGTGTGTGTGTTAAGGAATGAAATCTGAAATATAGACTATGTTTATTCCAGTATCTGCCACAAAGCATTACAATAATGTATGTGTAGATGTGCTTCTGTACATATGAACTACTGTTTATGCGTATTGCTTTCCTCACACAAAACCTGCCACAAAGTATTATGTGTAAATATGTATACTATTTGTTTATGCATGCTTCTGTACATATAGACGAAATGTGTCTTTTTCGGCATACCTGCCACGAAGCAGACCCTCCACATGCCGGAGTGCAGGGCCATCCTGACCTCCATGCTCTGGTTCTGCTGCAAAATGACGCCCTCCTCCATCAGCAGCCAGTAGTCTGTGGACACAGCCACGCCCACCAGGAGCAGGCCGCATGCCCCAAACACCGAGGACAGGAGCGTGAGTGCTCGCGTGCTAAACATGCTCGTCTGAGGAGAGAGGATAAGAAAGAGGAGAGAGGAGGTGAGAGGACAGGTGAGGTTTAGGGTCGAGCCTATTTCAGTTCAGCTAATTCAGTATATGAATGGAAACCCTGGTTGAAATGGAGTTGACCTCTCCCCTGGTGGGTTTTCTCATCAGGATAACTCAACAGAGACAAACTTACAGTGGAGGAACCACTCTAGCGTTGAGAAAAATGAAGAGAACGCTTCTCCACATGGCTGAAAGATCCCTTCTATCACAATGCTTCACATTTCATTGAAGATAAATAACCAGCATCACCTCGTTGGTCTGTCGTCAACTCATCTTAAAATAGCAAAGATTGAGGGAAGTGGAGGCTTATCCACCAGTGTGGCTACATACGGTAACTACTGGTACCTATCTGGTAAATACTAGCTTGGTTAAACCAGGCAGAATGCTGCACTCAATGGTGATTCAGTCTGGTTTAACTAGGCTATAGGTATAGTGTAACAGTGAATACATAACCAGCGATAAAATCAACACAGGGACCACATGACTGCCCAGCCCGCTGTGACAGTGAGTGGAAATGACCTCACCATCACGGAGCAGCGTGCAGCAAATTAGAGGTGAGGCTCCTCCACTGATAACTGTGTGGCTTTTCTCACTCAAAAGCTTCACTGGTGAGAAGAAAKAAAAAAAKAAAAACCTGCACGGGGAGGAGAGGAGGAGAGCTACCGTGGTGCCGAACGAATGACCTCATCACTGCTTTGAGATGCAGCAGTGCACATTCAGCAATGTCACAATGGATTTTTCTCACTCATGATGACTCACCAGTTACAAATATTTGATATGGTAAAAAGCAGCCCCGGCCTGCCTACCTCGCGTGAACCCAGTCAACCCAGACCTTCAGAAAGTCGTTGAATAAACATTGTCACCTCAAGGAGAGAGTGACCGAGGGTAAAGGGGGGACTGTGTACGTGTCAAGATTCCCTCAAGGCAACCACCGGTGATAGGATAGAGGAGGAGGTGGTAAGGAGGTGCAACTGTGGTGCTCAGTATTTGTGTATGACACATACTTGTGTCTGCAAGGTCAAACAGAATGTGAAGATGAATTTGAATGGGAACTGAGAAGAGGCTTCTTCTGTATAAACAATGTTGACTGTGCGTGTTAGACATGGCAGCCAGAGAGAGTGATGACCGCAGTCTCAAACAGATACTTTGATCATTTGTAGTAAAACGTCCAATTCCCTGTAGATTTAAGGGCTTTTCACACTACTGAGCAACCGAGCCAAGCCAATACAACAATAGTTGTTGGAAACGTTCTGAAAAGCACAATATGAAAAGAAAATATCCAGGCCAGCACAGTTTGTTCGGGACGGCACAATGTGTGGATAGGGTAATAGATACCATCTGGCCTTATGGATGGAACACATTAAGTACAGAGTACATTGAGTAAGAGGCATGGAACGTGGCCAGGGTCAGTGCCTCATGGGTCATTCATTGTGTGCGCTAACATTTTGAAGATATGAGAAAGATCAATTCCCTTGATTCATCATTCCCTTGAAACACACTTGGTTTCAGTAACATGAAGAGACCTACAGTGCCTTGCAAAAGTATTCACCCTCCTTGGCATTTTTCCTATTTTGTTGCATTACAACCTGTAATTTAAATTGATTTTTATTTGGATTTCATGTAATGGACATACACAAAATAGTCCAAATTGGTGAGGTGAAATGAAAGAAATTACTTGTTTCAAAGAATTCTAATAAAGAAAAAACGTTAAGTTGTATGTGCATATGTATTCACCCCCTTTGATATGAAGACCCTAAATAAGATCTGGTGTAACCAATTACCTTCAGAAGTCACATAATTAGTTAAATAAAGTCCACCTGTGTGCAATCTAAGTGTCACATGATCTGTCACATGATCTCAGTATATATACACACCTGTTCTGAAAGACCCCAGAGTCTCCAACAGCACTAAGCAAGAAGCACCACTAAGCAAGCAGCACCATGAAGACCAAGGAGCTCTCCAAACAGGTCAGGGACAAAGTTGTGGAGAAGTACAGATCAGGGTTGGGTTATAAAAAAATATCCAAAACTTTGAACATCCCACGCAGCACCATTAAATCCTTTATTAAAAAATGGAAAGAATATGGCACCATAACAAACCTGCCMAGAGAGGGCCACCAACCAAAACTCACAGACCAGGCAAGGAGGGCATTAATCAGAGAGGCAACAAAGAGACCAAAGATAACCCTGAAGGAGCTGCAAAGCTCCACGGCGGAGATTGGAGTATCTCTCCATAGGACCACATTAAGCCGTACACTCCAAAGAGCTGGGCTTTACGGAAGAGTGGCCAGAAAAAAGCCATTGCTTAAAGAAAAAAAATAAGCAAACACGTTTGGTGTTCGCCAAAAGGCATGTGGGAGACTCCCCAAACATATGGAAGATGGTACTCTGGTTAGATGAGACTAAAATTGAGCTTTTTGGACATCAAGGAAAACGCTATGTCTGGCGCAAACCCAACACCTCTCATCACCCCGAGAACACCATCCCCACAGTGAAGGATGGTGGTGGCAGCATCATGCTGTGGGTATGTTTGTCATCGGCAGGGACTGGGAAACTGGTCAGAATTGAAGGAATGATGGATGGCACTAAATACAGGGAAATTCTTGAGGGAAACCTGTTTCAGTCTTCAAGAGATTTGAGACTGGGACGGAGGTTCACCTTCCAACAGGACAATGACCCTAAGCATACTGCTAAAGCAACACTCAAGTGATTTAAGGGGAAACATTAAATGTCTTGGAATGGCCTCGTCAAAGCCCAGACCTCAATCCAATTGAGAATCTGTGGTATCACTTAAAGATTGTTGTACACCAGCGGAACCCATCCAACTTGAAGGAGCTGGAGCAGTTTTGCCTTGAAGAATGGGCAAAAATCCCAGTGGCTAGATGTGCCAAGCCTATAGAGACATACCCCAAGAGATTTGCAGCTGTAATTGCTGCAAAAGGTGGCTCTACAAAGTATTGACTTTGGGGGGTGAATAGTTATGCACGCTCAAGTTTTCTGTTTTTTTTGTCTTATTTCTTGTTTGTTTCACCCCCAAAATATTTTGCATCTTCAAAGTGGTAGGCATGTTGTGTAAATGAAATGATACGAACCCCCAAAAAATACATTTTAATTCCAGGTTGTAAGGCAACAAAATAGGAAAAATGCCAAAGCGGGTGAATATTTTTGCAAGCCACTCTATGTTTCTCTAAGATGGGGCATTGGGGTGGATGAGATTCCCTTTGTAGTTAAAGCCTACAGAATAAACCACAATTCCCATGCTGCAGCCTCAGTTAGGTTCCAGTAGAGCTGGGCGATATGGACAAAAATTCATATTGCGATAAATTGCCTGAATTGATGTGATGACAATAAATAGAATGATGAGTTTGCAACATTCATTTGCACCAGTTTTTTTGTATTATCCTTCAAACAACTACTACTAATTTGATGGCTGTAACTGTCAATTGTGCAATTAACAATCAACAATATTAGCAAACTTATTTCATGTTAATCTTCATAGATTAAGTGAATGGTGCTTTATGTTATAGCATGAAGGAGGGAGGGAATCAATGGAGGAAGGGACAAATAAAAGAAGTGATCAGTAGAGGAAAGTTTGGAGAGAGAGAGAGAGAGAGAAGCTTCAAGGGAATAATGTTTGTGATCAGTGAGAGTGTGGATCTGTCCACTAGTATTGTGCTGAAATAACAGAAAAATAGATAGCATAAAACTAAGAGTTTGGAGAGAGAGTGGGGGGGTGACGTGGAGAGAGAGTGTGTGGCTGAGGGGGAATATGTTTGAGGTCATGGTTAGAGTGTGGAGCTGTCCACTAGTGAGGTGCTGAAATACCAGACAACTAGATAGTGTAAAACCAAGGACACTACTTGCCTATAGTCTCATGTCTGGGTCCAAGCACACTACTGTACTGGGTTAGCTCCTTTTTGTATCTTAATTAACAAACTTCAGACTTAATGAATTAGCTAGGCTTATTAATTAAGGCAGTCATTTGGGGTCATTAATATACAGATGTTAATAAGTGTGTAATAATCAGTGGTGTAAAGTACTTAAGTAAAAATACTTTAAATACTACTTAAGTCGTTTTTTTCAGTATCTGTACTTTACTTTACTATTTATATTTTTGACAACTTTTACTTTTACTTTACTTTACTACATTCCTAAAGAAGATTAKGTACTTTTTACTCCATACATTTTCCCTGACACCCAAATGTACTCATTACATTTTGAATGCTTTGCAGGACAGGAAAATGGTCCAATTCATGCACTTATTAAGAGAACATCCCTGGTCATCCCTACTGTCTCTGATCTGACGGACTCACTGAACACAAATGCTTAGTTTGTAAATGCTATCTGAGTGTTGGAGTGTGACCCTGGCTGTCTATAACTAAATAAAAAACAAGAAAATTGTGCTGTCTGGTTTGCTTAATATAAGTAATTTGCAATGATTTATACTTTTACTTTTGATACTTAAGTATATTTAAAACCAAATACTTTTAGACTTTTACTCAAGTAGCATTTTACTGGGTGACTCACTTTTACTTGAGTCATTTAAGGTATGTTACCTTTAACTCAAGTATAAGAATTAAGTACTTTTTCCACCACTGGTAATAATATTAATAAGTTTGATTAATTAAGACCGTCCACCAGTGAATAATTCAGGGAATAGGCACTTTACTTGAGGTATTGTGCCCTGTAGCACACAGCATTATAGGGTTGTGATAAGAATCACATTATCCATTATCTTAACATGTCATGATAGGTCATTAGTGGTGAATCCAATGTCAGCATGCATAAGAAAAATTGGTGTTGAAAATGTTCCACGTGTCATGACAGTGGTATAACTTGACATGAACCGCCATGACGTGTTATGACAGGTCTCATGTAATTCTAATGAATGTGTTATGACCATGTAATAGAGGTGTTATGATATACATATTAGGTACAGTCAAATGGGACTAGGGTTCTCTCAATGACATTTAGCAGATCCAGCCACTTTCAAGGACACACAGCTACATGTTTTAATGTGTGCTTCGGGCTTCTGCAGTTTATAGAATCAAATCGGGAGAAATACTTGGTATACTATGCAGAGGCACAGCGCTTCATTGTGCATTGTCTCCCTAGAACAGCATTGCATTAAACATCGTAGTACAGCATGATGGAAAGAGGAAGGGAAAGAAGGGATGGATGAGGCAATTTGGAGCGATCATGGGTCCAGTGGACCAAGACAACTGCTGAGTGGTACAGAAACTACAACTCCCAAGGCAGCGGGACCAGCCCTACAGATGGTATTCCCAGCTAAGCGGCCAGGGAAGGCTCAGGATGGGGTGTCGTTTTCTGTTGAGGCGGCAATATGTTCCCCCTGTCAACAGGCTCGGCCAACTGGCATGAAGAATGCAGTATTTAAAGCAGGGATGGAAAAGTAGGTGGTCTGACATCAGCCTCTTGAATGATAAGAACCACGTACAGGAGAAAGTACATGAACAGCACAGTAATGTACAAAGTGCAGTACATTGTATGCATGTACAGAGTGCAGTGCATTAAAATGCATGAATGACAGCGATAATCAACATCAAATGTGTTCAATGAGGGAAGATAAACTGTAGGGGGAGAAATATGGAGAGATAGAAAGAGAGAAAGAGAGATTGGGGGGGGGGGGAGACATGTCTGGGGAAAGACCTTGGCCCGAATAATGTTAGGAGAATCCAAGCGCTCTGACTCAGCCTACACACACACACAGGAGTGCCACATGCCTGTACATGGCCAACTTTACCTACAGTTACAGGCACCAACCACCATTCCTAACCTAAGTTACAGGCCAACTTTATACTAGGTTACCCACACCAACCACCCAGTCCTATACACAGTTACAGCACCATTCTATACCTACGAACGGCACCAACCACCATTCCTATACCTAAGTTACAGGCACCAACCACCATTATATACCTACAGTTACAGGCACCAACCACCATTCCTATACCTACGGTTACAGGCACCAACCACCATTCCTATACCTACGTTACAGGCACCAACCACCATTCCTATACCTACAGTTACAGGCACCAACCACCATTAACCTTACCTACATTACAGGCACCAACACCATTCCTATACCTACAGTTACAGCACCAACCACCATTCTATACCTACAGTTACAGGCACCAACCACCATTCCTATACCTACAGTTACAGGCACCAACCACCATTCCTATACCTACGGTACAGGCACCAACCACCATTCCTATACCTACAGTTACAGGCACCAACACCATTCTATACCTACAGTTACAGGCACCAACCACCATTCCTATACCTACAGTTACAGGCACCAACCACCATTCCTATACTACAGTTACAGGCACCAACCACCATTCCTTATACCTACAGTTACAGGCACCAACCACCATTCCTATACCTACAGTTACAGGCACCAACCACCATTGCCTATACCTACATTACAGGCACCAACCACACATTCCTATACCTACAGTTACAGCACCAACCACCATTCCTATACCCTACAGTTACAGGCACCAACCACCATTCCTATACCTACAGTGTACAGGCACCAACCACCATTCCTATACCTACAGTACAAGCACCAACCACCATTCCTATACCTACAGTTACAGGCACCAACCACCATTCACAAATACATGGAACAGCCATGACTGTTTTCTTTAGCATTATAGCTGAGGCATTGAAGCTATTAAGACTGTCTGAAAGAGACAGGAATAAACCCGGCGGCAGGTACCCAGTGGTTAGAGCGTTCGGCCAGGTAGCCTTGTGTTAGAGCGTTGGCCGTAACTGAAAGGTTGCTGGATCAAATCCCCAAAATCAAATAAAATGTATATTATATAGCCCTTCTTACATCAGCTGATATCTCAAGTGCTGTACAGAAACCCAGCCTAAAACCCCAAACAGCAAGCAATGCAGGTGTAGAAGCACGATGGCTAGGAAAAACAACCTAGGAAGACACCTAGAGAGGAACCAGGCTATGAGGGTGGCCAGCCTCTTCTGGCTGTGCCGGGTGGAGATTATAACAGAACATGGCCAAGATGTTCAAATGTTCATAAATGACCAGCATGGTCAAATAATAATAATCACAGTAGTTGTCGAGGGTGCAACAGTCAGCACCTCAGGAGTAAATGTCAGTTGCTTTTCATAGCCGATCATAACCCCAAGCTGACATTCTTCCTTTGAACAAGTCAGTTAACACACTGTTCCCGGTAGGCAATCATTGTAAATAAGAAATTGTTCTTAACTGACTTGCCTAGTTAAATAAAGCGAAAAACCCATCCAAACATTTCAAGTGGACACCCAGAGCCACACTTTTTTCCCACTTCTTCGCTCTCTATCTCTCTTCCTCCCCTTCTCTTTCCTCCTGTCACACTCCCATCAAAAACTCGACACACACACACACAACACACACACACACACACACACACACACACACACACACACACACACACACACACACACAACACAACACACACCACACACACACACACACGATTTTTAAAACATGCACATACCCAGATACACAACAACTAGCTATCAGCCAACACATCATATACCACCATCTTCCCCTCAGGTTCCCCAAGTAACAGGCATGACTTTTTTGTCTCCCATACCAACTACATATCAAAATTGATTCCCCCTCTCTTCACACATCCACATAGAGCTTTACCACTCACTCCAGTGCGCCTATAGCACTGCATTGAACAACGCTCGCCAGTGGCAAATGCGACACGCAAATTATTCTAATCACCAAGACATGTCATGGGAAGGAAATATTCATAAAGATAACATTCTCAGAGCCTACCACACGCACATCTTGCGGGGAGCGAGCGAGAGAGAGAGGGAGAGAGACCCGAGGCAGTATATTATACAACGGCAGACAGTGCTTTTTCAGAATTTCAAACCCAAATGTCAGTTGAATGCATTTCCTGTGTGTATTCAGCCAGACTAAATAGAYGCAGCAAATGTTACAGACAGACTGACTGTAGCCCACAACACTCTGACAGACCGACATAACCACGAAACGTGTGAACTGCTATAACCCMAAATGAAAACTATGATGAGACATTTTTTAAGCCGGTTTATTAAATTAATGGTAATTTGTATAGCGCAATGATGACACATACTCACAAGGAACTACTCACCCTTTCCGACAGTCCAAATGAATGGTGCAGCCGTCGAAAGATCCGCGCGCTAGGGAGCCTTTTCAGATTGTGCAGTTTTCCTTTTGCGCCCCCCTCTCCCTCGCTCTCTCTCTCTCTCTCTTTCTCTCTGTCTGACTCTCTCTCGTGTGTTTCCCCGTATCGCCCCCTCGCTTCTCTCTCTATCTCTCTCTCTTTTGCCCCCCCTCCTTTCACTCACTCTCTATTTCAGCACTGCGGAGAATCGGTTGAATGGGCTATACTGAGGACGGCGCGCGAGATGCGTGAGATGTGGGGGAGCGGGGGGAGAGCGCCACACAGAGCGAGGGAGAGACAGCATGACCGTGGAGAGTTGCGAGTGAAGACGTTCTACTGTTGCGAGGAGACAGCCAAAAACACACGACACAGAAGCAAGCGGGGACACCCAGTTGGGTTGGCGATTACACTCACGCAAGTGCGCGCCCGCACGCAACAAGCAACACACACACACAGTATTCAACGTGGTATTGAGGATAATGTGGAGAGAGGGTAATGAGGACAGTGATTATGTTACCAGAGCTATTTTACTTAGAAACGTTTACTTGATTCATCCATTTGCAGTAACATTTAAATTGAAACAGAGAAAGAACATGTATAAACTGCTCATGAGTTAGAGTCAAATGAGGACTTACATTACAAAATCGTTTTTGGGGARAGGAGTGATCCTCACAGACAATGTGCATGGTTTTGAATCATATATCAATTATATGTTATGATCAGAAATATATTTGATGCATACTTAAAGTGGCATGTGAGTGAGCTGCACTCGCTTGTAGTGTGAGCTAAAGTTGTATTGTTGTAAGGGGATATTTGGATGTATAAGGGAAGGGAAGGGGAGGAGGGGTTGGCTATAGTGGCTCAGTTAAGGGTGCCGCTCCACAGCATGACGTACACCGCTCTGCTTCTATGCCTACGGCCACCTGCACAGCCGCACACGCGCGCGCACACAGACACTGGCGATACCTGACTTCGTGGTCATCCAGATGTATACATCGCCAAGGAGGGGGTGTGTGTGTGTTTATGATTGCATGCGCCCGTTCATGCAGTCACATTAACCTTAACAGACTGATGGGAATGGTTGTGCGTCAACGGGACATGTAGAAGTAGTGTGGTTGGTCAGCATTGGAATCGATCCCTTTCCAAACCACACACAACCACCACGTACAGTGCCGATTATACCGCCTATCCTGCCTAATAGACTGAAAGGTCACAAAGTAGAACAGAGATTATTTTATTGATGTGGGAAATTAGACCTTTCGACCGTATGGATGCTATCACCATAGCTGTCAATCATTGTCTGATCTGATTCTTTTTAACATTTAGCATAACGTTTCCCTTGAATTGCATGAGTTGTTAGCCATTAGCTATTTCCTGGTGCGATGTGGCTTATATTTAAGCAATAAGGCCCGAGGAGGTGTGGTATATGGCCAATATACCAGGGCTAAGAGCTGTTCTTTTCACGACGCAACGTGGAGTGCCTGGATACAGCCCTTAGTAGTGGTATATTGGCAATATACGACAAACTCCAGAGGTACCTTATTGCTATTATAAACTGGTTACCAAAGTAATTAGACAAGAAAAATAAACATTTTGTCATACCCAGTGGTATACTGTCTGATGTACCACGGCTTTCAGCCAATCAGCATTCAGGGCTCGAACCACCCAGTTTATAATAATGGATAACTCCCTGTTTTCTGTACTTGAATATAACTGTYCACTGCTATGGCACCTTTGCATAGATCAAGGTGATTGGGAACKGCAGTGGAATTTTAGCTTGGTCCCAGATATGTTTGTACTCTCTTCCCAACTCCTACAGTGACAAACATATCTTGGACCAGGATTGTAGAATCTTTAAGTGCTGGGGAAAGACCCGGAATCTGAGAAGACTAAGGAGACAGGACTATGTTATGCACACCAATGATGCATTGCCACAAACATGAGACGAGAAAAGGTAATCTGTGACCAAATCTAAAATAGGATGCAAGACTGAAAAACCAGAGACAACTTTATATCTTACTGAAATATATATGTTAAACGGAAGCCTTCGTTTGAATACAATCCTTAGAGCTAGGCCCCTTTTTTCTCCATTTCCGCCTGAATGATGTGCACAAAGTAAACTGCCTGTAGCTCAGGCCCTGAGGCCAGGATATGCATATAATTGGTACCATTGGAAAGAAAACACTTTGAAGTTTGTAGAAATGTTAAAATAATGTAGGAGAATATAACACAATAAATATGGTAGGAGACAATCCAAAGAAAACCAACCAGATTTTTTTTTTGAGTGACCATCCTCTTAGAAAGGCAAGTAAAAGGTCATATTGGAAATTAGCTCCCTAGGTGCAATTCCTATGGCTTCCACAGGGTGTCAGCAGTCTATGTTCAAGGTTTCAGGCTTGTAACTTCAAAAACGAATAAGAAATATTAGTTTTAGTACAGCGACACAGTCTTGGAAATTCGTGTTTGCATACGCCATGAAGACAGTACGCATCTGCTAAAATCGGTTTTCTATTGAACATACTTCTTTCTGTAAGAAATATTATAGTTTGATTACATTTTAGGGTATCTGAGGAGTAAATAGACATTTATTTTGACTTGTTGAAACAAAGTTTAGGGGTAGATTTTTGGATTTGTTTATCTGCATGTTGAACGAGTGGATTCCTCAAATCGATGGCGCCAACTAAACAGACTTTTTGGGATATAAAGAAGGATTTTATCTAACAAAACGACACTACATGTTATAGCTGGGACCCTTTGGATGACAAGTCAGAGGAAGATTTTCAAAAAGTAAGTAAATACTTAATCGTTATTTGTGAATGTATGGAACCTGCGTCGGTAGAAAAATAATTTGATGTGGGACGCCGTCCTCAAACAATTGCATGGCATGTTTTCACTGTAATAGCTACTGTAAATCGGACAGTGCAGTTAGATTAATAAAAATGTAAGCTTTCAGCCGATATAAGACACTTATATGTACCTAAATGTTTAATATCCATAATATGTATGATTATTTATTTGAATTGCGCGCCCTCCAGTTTCACCAGAAGTTGTATACCTAAGTTAACAGAGGGGCTTTGTAGGCTATATCGACCCGAACTCGATTGGAATAGCGAGATGTCATTTCCGGTCACAACTTGTAGACTTGTTTACGTGCTGCGGTGCGGTTTGTTGCTAACCTTACTTTGCTACCTGACAACTTTACGATTTTTACTTTTTAATTACTGTTTATATTTTTCGTTTTTCCCTCGCTCAACTTTTTTCATTCAACTTTTTCACCCCGGACGCTTTATCTGGACGTGGTTCGTCAGGACCTCCACCAGCCGAAGCTAAATAGTAACATTAACATGATGCCTTCTAATTGCAGTCGCTATACTCATACCATACAGGGGAACGATCGCCTTATGGCGAGGATAGCTATGCTGCAAGCCCAGCTTCAGACGCAATCGTTAGGCAAGGGTAATTTAAGTGTAGGAAAGGATGAAACAGCATCTGTGCCACCAGTACGTACAGATGGTAGTATAAATCCCCTTGCACTGTCCCCGCAGCCGAACAATTTTCTCATGGCTTCTGGAAGGAAATTCTGTAGGAATGCTCAACCGGTGTCGCTCATCCAGCCGACAGAAACTTTCAACCGGTTCTCCCCTTTAAGCAACGGGTCGGAGTCAGAGGCCGAGCCTTCTCTGGTCTCTACTCCTCCCGTTACGGGGTCTGAGACGCCGAAGCCTCCCACCATTAGCTCTGACAAATTGAAAACCCTAGTCATTGGCGACTCCATTACCAGCAGTATTAGACTTAAAACAAATCATCCAGCGATCATACACTGTTTACCAGGGGGCAGGGGTACCGACGTTAAGGCTAATCTGAAGATGGTACTGGCTAAAGCTAAAACTGGCGAGTGTAGAGAGTATAGGGATATTGTTATCCATGTCGGCACCAACAATGTTAGCATGAAACAGTCAGAGGTCACCAAGCGCAACATAGCTTCAGCGTGTAAATCAGCTAGACAGATGTGTMGGCATCGAGTAATTGTCTCTGGCCCCCTCCCAGTTAGGGGGAGTGATGAGCTCAATAGCAGAGTCTCACAACTCAATGGCTGGTTGAAAACTGTTTTCTGCCCCTCCCAAAAGATAGAATTTGTAGATAATTGGCCCTCTTTCTTGGACTTACCCACAAACAGAACCAAGCCTGGCCTGTTGAGGAGTGATGGACTCCATCCTAGCTGGAGGGGTGCTCTCATCTTATCTATGAACATAGACAGGGCTCTAACTCCCCTAGCTCCACAATGAGATAGGGTGTAGGCCAGGCAGTAGGGTGTAGCCCAGGCAGCAGGGTGTAGGCCAGGAAGCAGGGTGTAGTCCAGGCAGCAGGGTGTAGGCCAGGAAGCAGGGTGTAGGCCAGGAAGCAGGGTGTTGGCCAGGCAGCAGGGTGTAGGCCAGGAAGCAGGGTGTTGGCCATGCAGCAGGGTGCAGGCCAGGAAGCAGGGTGTTGGCCAGGCAGCAGGGTGCAGGCCAGGAAGCAGGGTGTAGGCCAGGCAGCAGGGTGTTGGCCAGGCAGCAAGCTGTTGGCCAGCCTGCCAGTTTAGTGGAGCCTGCCAGTAGCACAGTCGGTGTAGTCAGCTCAGCTATCCCCAATGAGACCGTGTCTGTGCCTCGACCTAGGTTGGGAAAAACTAAACATGGTGGGGTTCGCCTTAGCAATCTCACTGGAATAAAGACCTCCTCCATTCCTGCCATTATTGAAAGAGATTGTGATATCTCACATCTCAAAATAAGGCTACTTAATGTTAGATGTTAGACAATTTCTCACGCGCATCTCGCAAAGGTGGAGGTGCTGCTAACAATTCCAATAGCAAATTTCAACATACAAAAACCCTCCCGACATTTTCGTCTTTTGAGCTTCTAGTCATGAAATCTATGCAGCCTACTCAATCACTTTTTATAGCTACTGTTTACAGGTCTCCTGGGCCATATACAGCATTCCTCACTGAGTTCCCTGAATTCCTTTTGGACCTTGTAGTCATGGCAGATAATATTCTAGTTGTTGGTGACTTTAATATTCACATGGAAAAGTCCACAGGCCCACTCCAAAAGGCTTTCGGAGCCATCATTGACTCAGTGGGTTTTGTCCAACATGTCTCCGGACATACTCACTGCCACAGTCATACTCTGGACCTAGTTTTGCCCCGTGGAATACATGTTGTGGATCTTAATGTTTTTCTTCATAATCCTGGACTATCGGACCACCATTTTATTATGTTTGCAATCGCAACAAATAATCTGCTCAGACCCCAACCAAGGATAATCAAAAGCCGTGCTATAAATTCTCGGACAACCCAAAGATTCCTAGATGCCCTTCCAGACTCCCTCCACCTACCCAAGGATGTCAGAGTACAACAATCAGTTAACCACCTAACTGAGGTACTCAATTTAACATTGCCCAATACCCTAGATGCAGTCGCACCTCTAAAAACAAAAAAACATTTGTTATAAAACTGGTACACAGAAAATACCCAAGCTCTGAAGCAAGCTTCCAGAAAATTGGAACAGAAATGGCGCTACACTAAACTGGAAGTCTTCCGACTAGCTTGGAAAGACATTACCGTGCAGTATCGAAGAGCCCTCACTTCTGCTCGATCATCCTATTTTTCCAACTTAATTGAGGAAAATAAGAACAATCCAAAATGTATTTTTGACACTGTCGCAAAGCTAACTAAAAAGCAGCATTCCCCAAGAGAGGATGGCTTTCGCTACAGCAGTGATAAATTCATGAAATTCTTTGATGAAAAGATCATGATCATTAGAAAGCAAATTACGTACTCCTCTTTAAATCTGCGTATTCCTCCAAAGCTCAGTTGTCCTGAGTCTGCACAACTCTGCCAGGACCTAGGATCAAGGGAGACACTCAAGTTTTTTAATACTATATCTCTTGACACATTGATGAAAATAATCATGGCCTCTAAACCTTCAAGCTGCATACTGGACCCTATTGCAACTAAACTACTTAAATAGCTGCTTCCAGGGGCCTCCCGGGTGGCGCAGTGGTCTAGGGCACTGCATCGCGCCCAGGCTCTGTCGCAGCCAGCCGC
>NC_036869.1:19408150-19435409 GCF_002910315.2 Salvelinus sp. IW2-2015
GACCGGGAGGTCCATGGGGCGACGCACAATTGCCTAGCGTCTCCGGGTTAGGGAGGGTTTGAACCGGTAGGGATATCCTTGTCTCATCGCGCTCCAGCGACTCCTGTGGCGGGCCGGGTGCAGTGCGCGCTAACCAAGGGGGCCAGGTGCACGGTGTTTCCTCCGACACATTGGTGCGGCTGGCTTCGGGTTGGAGGCGCGCTGTGTTAAGAAGCAGGCGCGGCTTGGTTGGGTTGTGCTTCGGAGGACGCATGGCTTTCGACCTTCGTCTCTCCGAGCCCGTACGGGAGTTGTAGCGATGAGACAAGATAGTAATTACTAGCGATTGGATACTACGAAAATTGGGGAGAAAAGGGGGTAAAATTTAAAAAATAGCTGTTCCTGGAACCCAAAAATGTGATCATATTACTCCAGTGCTAGCCTCTCTACACTGGCTTCCTGTTAAGGCAAGGCTGATTTCAAGTTTTACTGCTAACTACAAAGCATTACATGGGCTTGCTCCTACCTATCTTTCCGATTTGGTCCGGCCGTACATACCTACACGTATGCTACGGTCAAAGACACAGGCCTCCTTACTGTCCCTAGAATTTCTAAGCAAACAGCTGGATGCAGGGCTTTCTCCTATAGAGCTGCATTTTTATGGAATGGTCTGCCTATCTATGTGAGAGACGCAGACTATGATTTGAGTGTAGTCTGGCACAGGAGTGTGAAGGTGAATGGAAAGGCACTGGAGCAACGAACCACCTTGCTGTCTCTGCCTGGCGGTTCCCTTCTCTCCACTGGAATTCTCTGCCTCAAACCCTATTACAGGGGCTGAGTCACTGGCTTACTGGTGCTCTTCCATGGCGTCCCTAGAGAGGGGTGCGTCACTTGAGTGGGTTGAGTCACTGACGTGATCTTCCTGTCCGGGTTGGCGCCCCCCCTTGGGTTGTGCAGTGGTGAGATCTTCGTGGGCTATACTCGGCCTTGTCTCAGGATGGTAAGTTGGTGGTTGAAGATATCCCTCTAGTGGTGTGGGGGCTGTACTTGGACAAAGTGGGTGGTGTTATAATCCTGCTGTTTGGCCCTGTCCAGGGTATCATCGGACAGGGCCACAGTGTCTCCCGACCCCTCCTGTCTCAGCCTCCAGTATTTATGCTGCAATAGTTTATGTCAGGGTGCTAGGTCAGTCTGTTATATCTGGAGTATTTCTCCTGTCCTATCCGATGTCCTGTGTGAATTTAAGTATGCTCTCTCTAATTCTCTCTCTCTTTTTCTCGGAGGACCTGAGCCGTAGGACCATGCCTCAGGAGTACCTGTCCTGATGACTCCTTGCTGTCCCAGTCCACTGCTGCTCCAGTTTGAACTGTTCTGCCTGTTCTGCCCGGAAATGCTACCTGTCCCAGACCTGCTGTTTTCAACTCTCTAGAGACAGCAGGAGCGGTAGAGATACTCTGAATGATCGGCTATGAAAAGCCGTTTACTCCTGAGGTGCTGACGCTGCTGCACCTCTACAACCACTGCATGTGGCGTCTTCATATACTTCATATACATAAAAATTATGTTATAACATTTCCTGTTATACCTGTGTTCTTTTTATCATGCCATACTGGAAAATCATTGGCATAGGTTCAGTATCAACATTGATCTGAAATTCTAAGCAGTTTTCTATGTTTCTTACGTGTGTATTTAATGCGTGCGGTCAATGTACGCATGCTATTTATATCACTGTCCATGTATTGGATTTCCCTGGCATGCATCTCTAGGTTTCTTCCTAGGTTCTGGCCTTTCTAGGGGGGTTTTCCTAGCCACATGCTTCTACACCTGCATTGGCTTGCTGTTTGGGTTTTAGGCTGGGTTTCTGTACAGCACTCTTTTTTTAACCTTTATTTAACTAGGCAAGTCAGTTAAGACCAAATTCTTATTTTCAATGACGGCCTAGGAACAGTGGGTTAACTGCCTTGTTCAGAGGCAGAACGGCAGATTTTTTACCTTGTCAGCTCAGGATTGGATCTTACAACCTTTCAGTTACAAGTCCAACGCTCTAACCACAGGATACTGCGCCCCTTTGTGACATCAGCTGAAGTAAGAAGGCTTTATAAAATACAATTTGCACTGATTGATTGAGTTGAACTAGCTCAGGGAACACCAAACAACACAAGCACCGTCCCTCCCTCTGTCTTTCCGCTTTGTATTTCCTGCTGTGGCCTCCCCGCTCCCCCCATCCCCCATCCCCCTCATCCTTTCGCTCTTTTTTCCCAGTCTATTTTTAGATGCATGCCAGGGAAATCAATACATGGACATGATATAAATAGCATGCGGTACATTGTCCGCACGCATTAAATACACACGTAAGAAACATAGAAAACTGTTTAGAATTTCAGATCAATGTTGATACTTGAACCTATGCAATGAATATGATTTTCCAGTATGGCATGATAAAGAGAACACAGGTTATAACAGGAATGTTACAACATATTTGTATGTAATGAAGACGCCACATGCTCAAACGTGTTTCCATGTGTTGTTTGGGGGGTGCGTCCTGTTGGAAATTCCCACTCTCCTTATAAAATTGTCTTTAATATTTTCAATGTCATTACCTTGTTGCTGGGACACCATGACTGAACCCTATTACAGGGGCTGAGTCACTGGCTTACTGGTGCTCTTCCATGGCGTCCCTAGGAGGGGTGCGTCACTTGAGTGGGTTGAGTCACTGACGTGATCTTCCTGTCCGGGTTGGCGCCCCCCCCTTGGGTTGTGCAGTGGGTGAGATCTTCGTGGGCTATACTCGGCCTTGTCTCAGGATGGTAAGTTGGTGGTTGAAGATATCCCTCTAGTGGTGTGGGGGCTGTACTTGGACAAAGTGGGTGGTGTTATATCCTGCCTGTTTGGCCCTGTCCCAGGGTATCATCGGACAGGGCCACAGTGTCTCCCGACCCCTCCTGTCTCAGCCTCCAGTATTTATGCTGCAATAGTTTATGTCAGGGTGCTAGGGTCAGTCTGTTATATCTGGAGTATTTCTCCTGTCCTATCCGATGTCCTGTGTGAATTTAAGTATGCTCTCTCTAATTCTCTCTCTCTTTTTCTCGGAGGACCTGAGCCGTAGGACCATGCCTCAGGAGTACCTGTCCTGATGACTCCTTGCTGTCCCCAGTCCACCTGCTGCTCCAGTTTGAACTGTTCTGCCTGTTCTGCCCCGGAAATGCTACCTGTCCCAGACCTGCTGTTTTCAACTCTCTAGAGACAGCAGGAGCGGTAGAGATACTCTKAATGATCGGCTATGAAAAGCCGTTTACTCCTGAGGTGCTGACCTGTTGCACCCTCTACAACCACTGCATGTGGCGTCTTCATATACTTCATATACATAAAAATTATGTTRTAACATTTCCTGTTATACCTGTGTTCTTTTTATCATGCCATACTGGAAAATCATTGGCATAGGTTCAAGTATCAACATTGATCTGAAATTCTAAGCAGTTTTCTATGTTTCTTACGTGTGTATTTAATGCGTGGCGGTCAATGTACCGCATGCTATTTATATCACTGTCCATGTATTGGATTTCCCTGGCATGCATCTCTAGGTTTCTTCCTAGGTTCTGGCCTTTCTAGGGGGGTTTTCCTAGCCACCATGCTTCTACACCTGCATTGCTTGCTGTTTGGGTTTTAGGCTGGGTTTCTGTACAGCACTCTTTTTTTAACCTTTATTTAACTAGGCAAGTCAGTTAAGAACAAATTCTTATTTTCAATGACGGCCTAGGAACAGTGGGTTAACTGCCTTGTTCAGAGGCAGAACGGCAGATTTTTACCTTGTCAGCTCAGGGATTGGATCTTACAACCTTTCAGTTACAAGTCCAACGCTCTAACCACTAGGATACCTGCCGCCCTTTGTGACATCAGCTGAAGTAAGAAGGGCTTTATAAATACAATTTGACTGATTGATAACCTAGCTCAGGGAACACCAACAACACTAGAGGAGAAGCACCGTCCCTCCCTCTGTCTTCCGCTTTGTATTCCTCTGTGGCCTCCCCCCCTCCCCCCCATCCCCCCATCCCCCTCATCCTTTCGCTCTTTTTTCCCAGTCTATTTTTAGATGCATGCCAGGGAAATCCAATACATGGACAGTGATAAAAAGCATGCGGTACATTGACCGCCACGCATTAAATACACACGTAAGAAACATAGAAAAACTGTTTAGAATTTCAGATCAATGTTGATACTTGAACCTATGCCAATGAATATGATTTTCCAGTATGGCATGATAAAGAGAACACAGGTATAACAGGAAATGTTACAACATAATTTGTATGTACATGAAGACGCCACATGCATCAAACGTGTTTCCATGTGTTTGTTTGGGGGTGCGTCCTGTTGGAAATTCCCACTCTCCTTATAAAGATTGTCTTTAATATTTCAATGTCATTACCTTGTTGCTGGGACAACCATGACTTCAAAAAATTATATCAGAAGAAAAAGGTGGGAGTGTGAGAGGGAGAGAGGGAGGGAGATAAAAAAAAAAAAAAAAATTGCAAAAAACAAGGGATAGACAGGAAGCTGGGAGTTCGGGATGCGGGAGGGAGGAGAAGAGGAGAGAAGGAGAGAGAGAGATGTGGTCTATGGAGAGAAATGAGGGGGATGAGCAATAAAGGGGTGAGAAACGTGGATGGGATACAAACACTTAATGAACAAGCAGAAGAGAGCTACAGTGAATTTTTCCTATTTTGTTGCTTCAACACTGTAATTTAAAATGATTTTTATTTGGATTTCATGTAATGGACATTACAAAAATTGTCCAAATTGTGAAGTGAAATGAAAAATTACTTGTTTCAAAAAAGTATTAAAAAAAAACGATAAGTGGTGCGGGCTATTATTCACCCCCTTTGCTATGAAGCCTCTAAATAAAATCTGGTGCAACCAATTACCTTCAGAAGTCACATAGTTAGTTAAATAAAGTCCACCTGTGTGCAATCTAATGTTCACATGATCTGTCACATGATCTCAGTATATATACACACCTGTTCTGACAGGCCCCAGAGTCTGCAACAGCACTAAGCAAGGGGCACCACCAAGCAAGCGGCACCATGTAAGACCAAGGAGCTCTCCAAAAATTCAGGAACAAAGTTTGGAGAAGTACAGATCAGGGTTTTATAAAACAATATCCAAAACATTGAACATCCCACGAACACCATTAAATCCTTTATTAAAAAATGGAAAGAATATGGCACCCACAATAAACCTGCCAAGAGAGGCTGCCCACCAAACATCACGGACCAGGCAATGAGGCATTAATCAGAGAGGCAACAAAGAGACCAAAGATAAACCCTGAAGGAGCTGCAAAGCTCCACAGCGGAGATTGGAGTATCTGTCCATAGGACCACATTAAGCCGTACACTCCACAGAGCTGGGCTTTACAGAAGATGGCCAGGAAAAAGCCATTCTTAAAGAAAAAAATAAGCAAACATCTTTGGTGTTCGCCAAAAGGCATGTGGGAGACTCCCCAAACATATGAAGATGTACTCTGGTTAGATGAGACAAAATGAGCTTTTTGGACATCAAGGAAAATGTTATGTCTGGTGCAAACCCAACACCTCTCATCACCCCAGAACACCCATCCCCACAGTGAAGCATGGTGGTGGCAGCATCATGCTGTGGGTATGTTTTTCATCGGCAGGGACTGGGAATTGAAGGAATGATGGATGGCACTAAATAAGGAAATTCTTGAGGGAAACTGTTTCATCTTACAGAATTTGTGAGCACTGAGACAGATTCACTATTCCAGCAGGACAATGACCCTAAGCATACTGCTAAAGCAACTCTCGAGTGGTTTAAGGGGAAACATACCCCAAGAGACTTTGAGATGACTTTGAGACTTTGAGAAAAATGCCAATGGGGGTGAATACTTTCGCAMRCCACTGTACATCAACAGTAATGTCTACATAGCAGCTACAGTGCCTTCAGAAAGTATTAAACCCCTTGACCTATTCCATATTTTTCTGTGTTACAGCCTGAATTMAAAATGGATGAAATAAATAAAACATTTCACCCACTTATAGACAATGCCCCATAATAGCAAAGTGGAAACATGTTTTTATTTTTAGCAAATTAATATAAGAATTCACACCTCTGAATCAATACATGTTATAATCACCTTTGGCAGAGATTACACCTGTGGGTCTTTCTGGGTAAGTGTCTAAGAGCTTTGCACACCTGGATAGTACAGTATTTGGACTTTTTTAAATTGTTTTATTCTTCAAGCTCTGTCAATTTGGTTGTTGATCATTACTAGACAGCCATTATCAATTTTAACTTTATTAACTAGGCCACTCGGGAACATTCAATATCATCTTGGTAAGCAACTCCAGTGTATATTTGGCCTTTAAGGTTATTGTTCTGCTGAAAGGTGAACTTGTCTCCCAGTGTCTGTTGGAAAGCAGACAGATYCAGGTTTTCCTCTAGGATTGTGCCTGTGCTTAGCTCTGTCACATTTATTTTAATTTTAAAAAGTAATATCTGTAGTCCTGGCTGATGACAAGCATACCCACAACATGATGCAGCCACCACTATGCTTGAAAATATGAAGACTGGTAATCAGTCATGTGTTGCGTTGGATTTGTCCCAAACATAATGCTTTGTTTACAGGACATAAAGTTAATGTCTTTGCCACAGTTTTTGCAGTTTCACTTTAGTGCCTTATTGCAAGCAAGATGCATGTTTTGGGAGAAAAATAATTATGTACAGGTGTCACGGCCATTAAAACCTCTACCGCTTCTCTCTCCCGGATCCGKGATCCCCCCCATCAAAAAAGCTGACTAGCATAGCCTAGCCTAACGCCACAGGGATATCATATAACATAATTTTCATGAAATCACAAGTCCAATACAGCAAATGAAAGATAAACATCTTGTGAATCCAGCCATCATTTCCGATTTTTAAAATGTTTTACAGCGAAAACACAATATGTATTTCTATTAGCTAACCACAACAGCAAAAGACTCAACCGCATATTTTCACCATTTTTCTACCGCATAGGTAGCTATCACAAAACCGACCAAATAGAGATATAATTAGTCACTAACCAAGAAACAACTTCATCAGATGACAGTCTTAAACATGTTATACAATAAATCTATGTTTTGTTCAAAAATGTGCATATTTGAGGTATAAATCATAGTTTTACATTGCAGCCACCATCAAAAATATCACCAAAGCAGCCAGAATAATTACAGAGAGCAACGTGAAATACCTAAATACTCATCATAAAACATTTATGAAAAATACATGGTGTACAGCAAATGAAAGATAAACATCTTGTGAATCCAGCCAATATTTCAGATTTTTTAAGTGTTTTACAGCGAAAACTCAATATAGCATTATATTAGCTTACCACAATAGCCAAGCACACAACCGCATTTATCAGCAGCAAAAGGTAGCGATCGCAAAGAAACAGCAAAAGATATAAAATTAATCACTAACCTTGACCAACTTCATCAGATGACAGTCCTATAACATCATGTGACACAATACATATATGTTTTGTTCGAAAATGTGCATATTTAGAGGTACAAATCTTGGTTTTACATTGTSAATACGTAGCCAAAATGCACAAAATTGTCCGGAGATATTTTCGACAGTCACCTAATCTAATCAAAGAACTCATCATAAACTTTACTAAAAAATACATGTTGTACAGCAAATGAAAGATACACTGGTTCTTAATGCAACCGCTGTGTTAGATTTTTTAAAATAACTTTAGTACGACATACAGCTTGCGTTATTGCGAGACAGCGCCCGCTATAAGGGCGGAGAATAGGACTAAACATTTCAGACAAAAATACGAAATAACATCATAAATTGTTCTTACTTTTTGCTGAGCTTCCATCAGAATCTTGTACAAGGAGTCCTTTGTCCAGAATAAATCGTTGTTTGGTTTTAGAATGTCCTTCTCTCCTGTCRAATTAGCAACCTTAGCTAGCCAAGTGGCGCGAAGATGTCCATCTTCACCTAACGCAGAGAACGGAAAACTCCAAAACTCCCGATAAACGTTGAATAATCTGATAAAACTATATTGAAAACACATACTTTACGATGATATTATCACATGTATCAAATAAAATCAAATCCGGAGATATTAGCCGTCTATACCGAACGCTTTTCAGAAGCCAATGCTGATGTCCTTCCCGCGCCTTGGTAGACAAAGGAAATTGTGGTCACGTCATTCCAAGAGCTCTTGTTCGACCTCAGATCAAGCTAGACACCCCATTCCACCTCCCACTGCCTGTTGACATCTAGTGGAAGGCGTATGAAGTGCATGTATATCCATAGATTTCAAGCAATTGAATAGGAAGGCCCTGGAACAGAGCCTCGATTTCAGATTTTTCACTTCCTGTCAGGAAGTTTGCTGCAAAATGAGTTCTGTTTTACTCACTGATATAATTCAAACGGTTTTAGAAACTTGAGAGTGTTTTCTATCCAATAGTAATAATAATATGCATATTGTACGATCTAGAAKAGAGTACAAGGCAGTTTAATTTGGGCACGATTTTTTACAAAGTGGAAACAGCGCCCCCATATTGACAAGGTGCTGCGTGGTGAGCATACATTTTCTTTTATTAATCAAAATGACGCCGAACAAAACAATAAACACTACAAAAACAAACCGCGAAGCTAAAGGCTATGTGCCCTAAACAAAGTCAACTTCCCACAAACACAGGTGGGAAAAAGGGCAGCCTAAGTATGGTTCTCAATCAGAGACAACGATAGACARCTGTCCCTGATTGAGAACCCTACCCTGCCAAAACATAGAACTACAAAACATAGAACATAGAACATAGAATACCCACCCCAACTCACGCCCTGACCAAACCAAAATAGAGATATAAAAAGGATCTCYAAGGTCAGGGCGTGACAACAGGCTTCCTTCTTTTCACTCTGTCAATTATGTTAGTATTGTGGAGTAACWACAATGTTTTTGATACATCCTCTGTTTTCTCCTATCACAGCCAGTAAACTCCAGAACTGTTTTAAAGTTACCAWTGGCCTCACGGTGAAGTCCCTGATCGATTTCCTTCCTCTCAGGCAACTGAGTTAGCAAGGACGCCTGTATCTTTGTAGTGACTGGGTGTATTGATACATCGTACAAAGTGTAATTAATAACTTCACCATGCTCAAACGGATATTCAATGTCTGCTTTTTTAAAAACCCAACTACCAATAGGTGCCCTTCTTTGCGAGGCATTGGAAAACCTCCCCGGTCTTTGTGGTTGAATCTGTGTTTGAAATTCACTGCTTGACTGAGAAACCTTACAGCTAATTGTACGTGTGGGGTACAGAGATGAGGTAGTTATTCAAAAATCATGTTAAATACTATTATTGCACAAAGAGTTAGTCCATGCAGCTTATCATCTGACTTGTTAAGCAAATCTTTACTCCTGAACTTATTTAAGCGTGCCATAACAAAGGGGTTGAATGCTTATTGACTCAAGACATGTCAGCTTTTCACTTTTTATTAATTTGCAAAAAAAACAAAAAACATAATTCCACTTTGACATTATGGGTATAGTGTGTAGGCCAATTTTAAATTCAAGGTGTAACACAACTAAATGTGGAAAAAGTCAAGGGGTGTGAATACTTTCTGAAGGTACTGTATCTGTTTGTACAGACAGAGAAAGAGAGGACGAGAGGGGGGGAGAGAGAGAGAGAGATGAGGTAGAGAGGTAGAGCAGTTTCATTCTGACTTTTAGATAGACATTTAGTGGAACAGGGAGGAGGAAGAAATGTAGAGGTGGTGGGGGGGGGGGGGGTGGAGGAAGGACGAGGAGGCAGGCTTGAGTTACTGAAAAAAGAGAGGTTTTGCTGTTTCAACAATTCCTCAACGGAGTGGTCAGCATCTTATGAGTGCAGGCTTAGGAAGAGGGGAAGACAGATAAAGAGTGGGAGAGGAAGAGAGAAAATAGGGAGGAGACGGGGTGAAATTGGAGGAGGGAGAGATGAAGGGATGCAGTAAAGGAATGGAGTTTGGAATAAGAGATGGGAAGAGATGTGGGGGTGAATGAGAGGATGAGCAGAATGATGGAGAAGAATGATGAGAACAAAATGGTTACAGTGGCTGGTAAAAAAGAGAGAAGGAACGAAAGATTGGGAAAATGGAGGAGGAAATTACGGAATAGTTGGGGGGGGAGACAAATTGGTCAGGGATTCAAAAGACACATTAATCTTGGTGCAAGCTCTGTTTCAGTGTGTCTGAATATTTTTTKGGGGGGGCTTTCAATGCAGTAACACATACTGTATAATAATATGAGACAAATTCCACCAATCATATCCCAGAATGAAAGCAATAACACAATGAAAGCAATAACAGAGTTGATCCTCTTAATTTAGTCCCACTGTATAATATAGAATCGCTACTTTGTTGCAGAGAAAAACTTTCAAAAGACTTTGGAGGACGTAAGTAAATAAATAATAATATGACTTTCACAGGAGAAAAAACACATAGAGCGCATACACAATCTGGAAAATGGTTAGTTAGCTGTCAGACATCTTATTATACTGTAGATGCTGTGCTAATGAATACGCATCAAAAAAAGACAGAAAGGCCGACATGTACATACACATACATGTACATACACAATCTGTCATATATGACATAATAATGCACATACACATTGTCTAGCAGAAAACGAACAGACAACACAGGTGYCTTCAGAAAGTATTCACACCGCTTGACTTATTCCACATTTTGTTGTGTTACAGTCTGAATTCAAATTCAGATTAAATATATATTTTTTCTCACCCAACTACACACAATACCCCATGATTATAAAGTGAGTACATGTCAAGATTATTGGGGTTTGCAAATGTRTTCAAAATGAAATACAGAAATATCTAACGTACGTAAGTATTCACAACCCTGAGTCAATACATGTTAGAATCCCCTTTGGCAGCGATTACAGCTGTGAGTGTTTCTGGGTAAGTCTCTAAGAGCTTTCCACACCTGGATTGTGCAACATCTGCCCGTTGTTCTTTWCAGAATTCTTCAAGCTCTGTCAAATTGCTTGTTGATCATCGCTAGACAACCATTTTCAAGTCTCGCTATTGTGTGTTAGCCAGTGACAAAACATCTCAATTKAATCCATYTTRAATTCAGGCTGTAACACAACAAAATGTGGAATAAGTCAAGCGGTGTGAATACTTTCCGAAGGCGCTGTAAACAAATGCACGCATCCACATGGGGACACACATGACCAAACAAACAGATCACACGCCACACATCTCCATAAAAACAGCCTTGAACACGCAACAGCTTCCACCCTCCCGYGTTAGGCAGAAGCCCCAGGAATCATGTTTGATTGGCAGAAGGGGCAGGAGCCTACGGGGCATTGGCAGTGAATGTGACTGACACCTCTCCATCTATGTACTGTGTTTATGTCCAATATCCAGACACATCCCATATGTATCTGATTCTAAAGTATTACCTCTATGCACTTCCATGCGCCTGGATTCATATAGATTGAATGGCTCCATACATTAGAGCTACTGAGGAATATTAAGCGGCAGTTTTAGAGTGTTTTTGGTACATGACCCAGTTAGGGACTCGTGTCTGGTCAAATGAGAGGAACTCTGGGAAGCTGTGTTTTTTAGCCGCTAGCTACTCAGCTCTGGCACATCTGTGACAGAAGCCTTTCGGACCTCCAAATGTGTTTGTGGGGACTCAAAGGCTTGTGTCCTCACTTGGCCATGCGGTGTGGGATTGTGAGGACATAGAGATTACATGTCCTCATTTTGGCATCCTTACAGTGTGTCTTTTAGGACTCAATGACCCGGGTCCTCACTTTGACATCTGTGGCTGTTTTCTGTACAGTGTGTTTRTGAGGACTCAATTACTCATGTCCTCACTTTAACATCTACGGTTTTTGTGAGGACTCAATGACCCACATCCTTACTTCAATRTCCAGTGTGTTTGTGAGGACTTACTGACCTGTGTCCTCACTTTTCCAATTCTTTAAGGTTGCACCAAAAAGCAGTGCTTGCTACCACGTGGGTGAAAAAAGTGTCAGTCAAATACAATACCAGCTGAAAAGGAACTATAAAATTAAAAATGTCTTTACAATCCCTGAATTACATGGAATCGACATGGAATTAACCCCAACCTTTGTGAAAAATGTAATGGTCCCTCCAATGTAGCTACAGACCCTCTCCATTGCCTCCTGAGACCACCGGAGTGATCCCACCGCTGCGAAGAATTTAGTGAGAGAGAGATGCAACAGGGACTCGAGCCATTGCTCCTAAGGTGCAGAGGCAAGCATCTTATGGACTGTGCCTCCGGGCAGAGGTAGTAAAATGCTCATATATGCCATGTTACGAAATTATTTCAAAGAAAACGCTACTATTTCGATTTCAGACTAAGGTCAATGTCATCACATCAGTATAAAGATATATTATTGATGTCATTTGGAGTATGTAATGACAGAGGTGGCTCTAAAAAATGCATTGAGATCTTCAGATAACTATCTCGCCATCGCATGCGCGCGCACCTGCGCAACACACCACACACACACAACACACACACACACCACACACACACCACACACACACACCACACAACACACACCACACACACACACACACACACACACACACACACACACACACACACACACACACACAACACACAAGCACACCACCAGCTTCCTCTCTCTTTTACAACACATCACATCCCACCACACAACATTATGCAACCCTTTAGGTCAAATGAGATAATCTGTTTCTTGTTAAACACCACGGCCAGGACTGTTAATGCCTTGTTAGGGAGAATTGCTCGGTTAAATAAATGATTTGCACTGAGTTTGCCAGCACTATCGAACAATTAGGGGAAACACCTACGAGACCAACGGTTTAAAACGCACCCCTCATTTTCTGCCTTTCCCCATATATTACCATATAACTAATGTCCCGTATTACAGGAAGAAAGGGATGATCTGTCTTCTGTTCTCGGCTTTCTCTCTATTGCTCTCTTAATTTGATGTACTGTAAGTAGTCACCTTTTATTATGATCCAGGTGTGTGCGCTCCTCCTACGACACTGATAATGATTTGTATTGCACATTTTTTGGCATCATGTCCTAAATAAATAAGATTGTTTTTTTGAATGTGTAGCCTCCATTTTGTGTGGCTATATCCTTCCCAAACTCTCGATTTGTGTCTGTTGTATACAGGGCTGTACATATGTGTTGTAATTCTTGAGTTCCCCTCCCAGGACTGCTGACCTGGGACATCAACCTTAAAAGTCCAATGCGGTGGTTTTATTTCAATATCAAATCATTTCTGGGTAACAACTAAGTGCCTTACTGTGTTGTTTTCAATTAAAATGGTTAAAAATAAATAAACTAAAATTGTTCTTTTGCAAGAAGAAATTTCTCAAGAAGACTTTTTCTAGGACTGTCTGGAGATGGTCTGCGTGGGGAGGATAAAACTGAAACTAGCTGTTATTGGCAGAGGGATTTGAACTCGCTTTTTATTGGCCTATTAACTTATTTACCCCTTGGGTGATGTCACCGCCAAAACAGGATGAAATTTCAGCGGTCTTTTCAAACAGCTCACAATTTTCACACTATTTATTCAAACTCATAGTGTGGAAACATATTAAACACCGTTTTTAAACATTGTTTTTGACCGCCGAGGGCCTTCTTGCTGAGGAACATCTGCTAAATATGTATGTATACTGATTATTTTGCATACAAAACATACACACACTTGGTTCTGTTAATGTAAATATATGCTCAAACACACACACACCACACACACACACACACACATTTTACATTACATTTAAGTCATTTAGCAGACGCTCTTATCCAGAGCGACTTACAAGTTGGTGCTCACCTTATGATATCCAGTGAACAACCACTTTACAATAGTGCATCTAATCTTTTTAGGGGGGGGGGGGGTTAGAAGGATTACTTTATCCTATCCTAGGTATCCTTAAAGAAGGTGGTGTTTCAGTGGTTTCCGGAAGGTGGTGATTGACTCCGCTGACCTGGCGTCGTGGGAGGAGTTTGTTCCACATTGGGGTGCCAGAGCAGCGAACAGTTTTGACTGGGCTGAGCGGGAGCTGTACTTCCTCAGAGGTGAGGAGGCGAGCAGGCCAGAGGTGGATGAACGCAGTGCCCTTGTTTGGTGTAGGGCCTGATTAGAGCCTGAAGGTACGGAGGTGCCGTTCCCCTCACAGCTCCGTAGGCAAGCACCATGGTCTTGTAGCGGATGCGAGCTTCAACTGGAAGCCAGTGGAGAGACGGCAGGAGCGGCGGGAACCACACACACACACACACACACACACACACACACACACAACACACACACACACACACACACCACAACACACACACACACACACACACACACACAACACACACACTTTCTTTACACATACTGCAGTGTACAACACTTTACCCCCCTCCTCCCACTGCCTGTTAATACAGTCAAAATATTTACTCTTCATCACACGTCAACCTCTGCACATACACTCTATTTCCGGGCACCCTCATGCTCATGGCTAGACACACTCTTCCGCACATACTCTCTCTAGCTTTCATACAAGCCCACACTAACTCTCTTCACCTCTCTGTCACAGGTTCACACTCTCCTCTGCATAAACACACTCTTCCTTGCCAGCATGTGCACAAGTGTGTACACACACACGCACACACGCACACATTCACAAACACACTCTCCTTATCTCTCTCAGTCACATTTTCACCCCCCACCATTGTTCTCATTGCTCCACCTCATCTCATTTTCTTCAGTGTGTGCAGTGAGGCCCTAGAGGGGCATTGCACTGGATCGTTCTGTGACTGTTACCATCTGAGACTGTAGCCTACTATATCACCCCCCCCCCCCCCCCCCCCCCCTCCCCCCCCCCCCCCCCCCCCCCCACCCCCCCCCGCCTCCGCTACCCCCACACCTCCCACTCCCTCCCCCTCCCCCTCACACCCGTTGACCCCCTCCCCCCCCCCCTCCCTCCCCCCACAAACACACACTTACTCCCCCCCTCCCCTCCCCTTCCCCCCTTCCCTCTCCCTCCCTTACCCAACCCCCTACCCCCTCTCTACCACCCCAGGAACCCCTCCCTCCCTCCCCCCCCCGCCCACTTTCACCCCACCCCTGACACTGGGGAAAATGGAAAACCTAACTCCTATTTTTGATCAACTTCTGCTAACTCTTAAATCTCGATATAGTCCTGGGCCTGAGTCGGCAACATTTCAGTGGCGGCGTTGACCAGATCCTTCGAAGGCGTCCAGGCGGCATGGGAACGGGGCTGAAATTAGCCTCATCGCCGTCGTGCGCCGGCAGTTCTCCAGGAATATGCTTGCGTATGGTGAGAGATTCATTCCACTGGCTACCGCCACGCTCAGCTGCAGAAGCGCGCGCTTCTCTGCTGCACGGTGTCGGAAGCAGGGTACTGCACCCTCCGCTGCGATTCATACGCAAACCCCAACACCAAATGAGACGTAATGTGTTGAGACAGCACAAGCTCATCAACGTATCCGAGGTCGCTGGTGCGTGTGTGTCGCGAAGGCAGCCGAAGCCGCTCTTAGTCCAATCAGAGTTCAAAGGGAGAGAGGGCTGAGATGGTAATTAGTGATCGAAACACTAATTTGATTTACTAGCATTAGGTAAGTACAGTAAGTGGGGATTCCCTGGTCCCATTCTGGTGGTTCTGCTGCCCTCTGGCGGAGAGAGGAAGACTGTGCTGCAAAACAGATAGAGCAGACTACTATTAGGACTCATACATAGTCAATGTCCATCGGCTCCAGTCTGGCCATCACATGTACATTTCGTTAGCTTCTTTAATTACAGTATAAATTAAACATTTCACAGTTCAGAGGCCTTGTTAGGGCATTGGATATTATTCAATAGTTTCCGATGTTATCTCATACATCATATATATTTAAAGAAAGAGGTTAAAAGAACATATTCAACATAATATAACATTTTCATGTGTGAAGTCTAGGTAGACGAGAAGTAAGAAAATATCATCAAATACTACATTCCATCTCTTCTACATCAGATATGACCGGAGCTAATGCTGAGCTTCACAGACAGCATAAACCTGGGTCATACTACCACCCTCTGGTTGGCCTGGGCTACTACCGTTGACCTGCAAACTTGTCTGTCAAATCAAATCAAAGTTTTATTGGTCACATACACAGATGTGCAGATGTTATCATAGGTACAGAGAAATGCTTGTGTTTCTCTGCAGCAATACCTAGCAATATAAAATAATACACACATAATCCAAAAAGTAGAAGAAATATCAGAACGAGCAATGACAGACTGCAGAATATACAACACCAGTCAAAAGTATGGACATGCCTACTCATTCAAGGGTTTTTCTATATGTTTTACTATTTTCTACACTGTAGAATACTAGTGAAGACATCAAAACTATGAAATAACATTTACGGAATCAAGTAGTAACCAAAAAAATACTTAAACACCATTTGCCTTGATGACAACTTTGCACACTCTTGACATTCTCTCAACCAGCTTCACCTGGAATACTTTCCAACAGTCTTAAAGGAGTTCCCACATATGCTGAGCACTTGTTGGCTGCTTTTCCTTCACTCTGCGCTCCAACTCATCCCAAACCATCTCAATTGGGTTGAGGTCGGGTGATTGTGGATGTCAGGTCATCTGATGCAGACTCCATCATTCTCCTTCTTGGTCAAATAGCCCTTACACAGCCTGGAGATGTGTTGGGTCATTGTCCTGTTGAAAAACAAATGATAGTCCCACTAAGTGCAAATCAGATGGGATGGCGTATTGCTGCAGAATGCTGTGGTAGCCATGCTGATTAAGTGTGCCTTGAATTATAAATAAATCACAGACAGTGTCACCAGCAAAACACCCCCACACCATCCCACCTCTACTCGATGCTTCAAGGTAGGAACCACACATGCGGAGATCATCCATTCACCTACTCTGCGTCTCACAAAGACATGGCGGTTGGAACCAAAAATCTCAAATTTGGACTCATCAGACCAAAGGACAGATTTCAACCAGTCTAATGTCCGTTACTCGTGTTTCTTGACCCAAACAAATCTCTTCTTATTAATGGGGTCCTTTAGTAGTGGTTTCTTTGCAGCAATTCGACCATGAAGGCCTGATTCAAGCAGTCTCCTTTGAAGAGTTGATGTTGAGATGTGTCTGCTACTTGAACTCTATGAAGCATTTATTTGGGCTGCAATTTCTGAGGCTGGTAACTCTAATGAACTTATCCTCTGCAGCAGAGGTAACTCTGCATCTTCCTTTCCTGTGGCGGTCCTCATGAGAGCCAGTTTCATCATAGCGCTTGAAGGTTTTTCAACTTTACTTGAAGAAACTTTCAAAGTTCTTGAAATGTTCCGCATTGTCTGACCTTCATGTCTTAAAGTAATGATGGACTGTTGTTTCTCTTTGCTTATTTGAGCTGTTTTTGCCATAATATGGACTTGGCTATCTTCTGTATACCACCCCTACCTTGTATATGAATTGATATGAATAGAAAAGGTGTGTACAGCAGTAGTTATAAAGGATGAGCCATGACTAGAATACAGTATACATATAACTTGGGTAAAACGGTATGTAAACATTATTAAAGTGACTAGTTTTCAATGACTCTATGTACATAGGGCAGCAGTCTCTAGGTTGCAAGGTGGTAGCCGGCTATTGGTCTCCCGGGCAGGAACACAACACTAATTGCATATCAATGCCTGTTTTCCATGGCAGACTCATTAACAAGCTCTTCAGCTCCTCATAATGGCCAATATTTCGAAAATAAACCTCAGGCGAATAGCCTGTAAATTATTAGACCTCTTTCAAACCTGTCCTGTAGTTGTTCTCATGTAGTATGCTAAGTGTGAGGTTTATTAGAGGATGTTCGTGGGGAGAATATGAATATTGTATTACTATTGCCAGTGTGCTAATTCATTTCCCAGAGTGAGTTGATGCCAAATGGATGCTGTCAAATCATCAACAACAGTGTTGCCGAATGTTCAGTTCAGTTCCGATCTTTGCTTGAATGGGTTTTGGGGTGAGAGGTCTTTAAAAAAGTAATGAAGGAAAACCAACGAGGTTGAAAGAATCCATAGACCTGTCTCCTTGGATCTTTATCTCTCCCCATGTCTATCTCTCTAGCTCTCTGTCAGCTTCTTGCCCTTCGCACGCTTTACACCTCTCCACCCCCATGTCTCTCCCATGTCTCTAAGCCCTTTTCTCTATCTGTCACAAAGTCCCCCTCTTCCTTTCTCTCTTTTTAAACTTTCATTACTCAGTTTGGTGGTGTGTTTGTGTTGTGTGTGTGTGTGAGTGTGGTGTTTGTTGTGGTGTGTGGTTTGTGTTGTGGTGTGTGTGTGGTCAGTGTGTGTTGTGTGTGGTGGTGTGATGTGTAGTGGGAATTGAGAGTGTTGAGTGTGTGTGTGTTGTTTGTGTGTGTGTGTGTGTGTTGTTCTTCTACCTGTTCTCTACATCCTGTGCACTGTTCAGGGTATACTTTGGCCTGGTTTCTGCTCTAGTTTGTCTAGTACGAACAAGATAGGGAACAGGCTGTTCAGCCAATATATACCACAAAAGTATGTGGACTTGACTATTTCAGCAACACACGTTGTTGACAGGTGTATAAAATCGAGCACACAGCCATGCAATCTCCATTGACAGGCATTGTCAGTAGAGGGGCCTTACTGAAGAGCTCAGTGGCTTTCAATGTGGCGCCTTCATAGGATGCCACCTTTCCAACAAGTCACTTATTCAAATTTCTGCCCTGAAAAAAAATATTACATTTTATTTCGAATGGAAAGCCAGACAAAATGAAAAGGGTCTATTTATATAATACATTTGAATTCTGAGGGCAGACATGATTAAATATTAAAGCATTAGACCTCTCACTAAAGGCGTCAGTCATACAAAAGTACTTATACTTAAATCCGAGAGGGTTCTCTAGCAAATTAGTAAGAATGTCTCACCCGACGTTTCAAGAATGAMCTTTTCCCCTTTATTCAGATTACAACCCCTCACTTTTGGTTATTTGAAAACGAAATAATCTCCACAATATCGTTATTTWWTTTTTTTTTAAACAAGCCTTAGAAAGTTGGTTGCAATTTCAGTTTAATCTACCTGAAAAAAACCAGAACAAATAATACAACAAATATTGGTTAAACTCAAATATACTAATTGATTAAAATAACTTTCTTTTTTCGATAACATTTAAAAAAAGGTATGATCTTTGCAAATTATATCATAAATAGGTATGGTGGAGTTATGTCACACATGCAGCTAATGAAAATATATGGAAATGTCTGCTCTACCCAAAATTACAACCAACTAATTACAGCATTACCGCAAAAATGGAAGAGGCAAGTGGAAGGGGGAAAAGTAAGGAACTTGTCTCTTGGACTTCCATTAAAGACCAAAATTGATTAAAGAAAATTGTGATAAATAACAAAATATACTAGTTTCATTTAAGGACCAAAAATGGACAGCTGTGCCATATAGATTGCAAAATAGTTGTGAAGAGATTTTCGATGTACCGATTCCATGTCACATGGTTTATGAACTGATACGCAAAACTACACCGTATTCAAAACGTATATTTTTCTATTTAGATTATTATACAAAATGAGTGCAACCAATATAATGTTATATATATGGGGGATACAACCTTTCCAGCTCTGTAGATGTTGTTGCGAAGAGACATTAGATCATTTATTTTGGTACTGTCATATGTAGCTTGTTTTTGTTCGCAGGTCCAAGAATGGATGAAGAATTGCAATATTTACCTGGAGCTAACTTTTCAGATAGCACTACTGGGTGATCTGAAAAGTCATAGTCAATCAATCAATAATATAATAATACTTTTAGCAAAAGAATGTATCTTTAATTTACAATCTGTAGAAGCTATGAGAATAGGAAGGTTCAATTMTTTTGTGAAGCATCACAGCACAGTTAAAAAATATATGGCAAATAGAAATCCAATATGGATGGTGTTAAGAGATAGATGGGAGGGGTTTAATGGAGCTGAAGAGTGGGACTAATAACAACAAGATAACCAATGTAAAATATACTGTGTCTGTAAAATGTATATAGCTTCAGAACTTTGGTGAAATAGCACAGTTAAAAATATATGGCAAACAGAAATCAAACTGGATGGACATCAGAAATAGATGGGAGAGGCTGAGGGTAGAGGAAGGGCAGGACTAAAAACAAACAAAATATAACTATTATAAAATAGATTGTGTCCGTAAGAGGTATATAGTGTGTATAAGCTGGAAGTAGAAGCCTAAGTGTTGTTGTTCATCATTATTAACTGGGTGGTTCGAGCCCTGAATGCTGATTGGCTGACAGCYGTGGTATATCAGACCGTATACCACGGGTATGACAAAACATTTATTTTTACTGCTCTAATTAGGTTGGTAACCAGTTTATAATAGCAATAAGGCACCTCGGGGGTTTGTGATATATGGCCAACATACCACGGCTAAGGGCTGTGTCCAGGCACTCTGCGATGCGTTGTGCCGAAGAACAGCCCTTAGCCATGGTATATTGGCCATATACCATATCTCCTCGGGCCATATTGCTTAAGTATACTCCAATTAGGGGAGGGGTGGTAGGGTTAGCGGAAAATAATAAAGGAAATATATATTTTAAAAGATATGTACAGTACCAGTCAAAAGTTTGGACACACCTATTCATTCAAGACTTTTTCTTTATTTTTACTATTTTCAACATTGTAGAATAATAGATGAAGACATCAAAACTCTGAAATAACACATAAGGAATCATGTAGTAAGCAAAAAAGTGTTAAACAAATCAAAATATATTACATTTTTTATGTTCTTTAAAGTAGCCACCCTTTGCCTTGATGAAAGCTTTGCACACTCTTGGTATTCTCTCAACCAGATTCACCTGGAATGCATTTCCAACAGTCTTGAAGGAGTTGGCTGCTTTTCCTTCACTCTGCGGTCCAACTCATCCCAAACCATCTCAATTGGGTTGAAGTTGGGTGATTGTGGAAGTCAGGTCATCTGATGCAGCACTCATCACTCTCCTTCTTGGTCCTGTTGAAAAACAAATGATAGTCCCACTAAGCGCAAATCAGATGGGATGGCGTATCACTACAGAATGCTGTGGTAGCCATGCTGGTTAAGTGTGTTTTGAATTATAAATAAATGACAGACAGTGTCACCAGCAAAGCACCCCCACACCATCACACCTCCTCCTCCGTGCTTCACGGTGGGTAGCACACAAGTAGAGATTACACATTCACCTACTCTGCGTCTCACAAACACACGGCAGTTGTAACCAAAAATGTTACATTTGGACTCATCAGACCAAAGGACAGATTTTCACCAGTCTATTGTCCATTGCTCGTGTTTCCTTGGCCAAGCCAAATCTCTTCTTATAATGGGGTCCTTTAGTAGTGGTTTCTTTGCAGCAATTCACCAGAAAGGCCTGATTTCACACAGTCTCCTTGAACAGTTGATGTTTATATGGTGTCTGCTACTTGAACTCTAGTGAAGCATTATTTGGCTGCAATTTCTGAGGCTGGTAACTCTAATGAACTTATCCTTCGCAGCAGAGGTAAACTCTGCGTCTTCCTTCCTGTGGCGAGTCCTCATGAGAGCCAGTTTCATCATACGTGGGGATGGTTTAAATTTAAGGAAACTTTCAAAGTTCTTGAAATGCTTCCGCATTGTATGACTTCATGTCTTAAAGTAATGATGGACTTCGTTTCTCCTTGCTTATTTGAGCTGTTCTTGCCATATATATTCAACTTTGGTCTTTTAATAAATATAGATTGCTGGTACCACCCCTACCTTATCCCCACATAACTATGGCTTGGCTCCAGAACGCTTAAGAAGGAAAGAATTCACAAATGACCTTTTAACAAGGTACCTGTCAATTGAATTCGCATTCCAGGGACTTACCCCATGAAGCTGCGTTGTCAGAGAAGCCAGAGTGTGGCACAAGCTTTCATGCAGGGGCAAAGGGTGGCTAACTGTTGAAGAATCTCAAATGTAAAGAATATTTTTTGCTTACTACATGATTCCATATGTGTTATTTCATAGTTTTGATGTCTTCACTATTAGTCTACAATGTAGAAAAAAGTCAAAATAAAGAAAAACCCTGGAATGAGTAGGTGTCCAACCTTTTGACTGGTACTGTATGTACATTAACATATACACTACTGTAACGGCAGCCTTCCTCCTCTTCAAGAGAAGAGGAGGTGTAGCAGGGATTGGACCAACACGCAGCGTAGCCAGTGCTCAACATGTTTAATAGACGAAAATAGTGAACACTTACAACAATACAAAATAACAAAAATGTGGCAAACCGATACAGCCCTATCTGGTGCAGAGAAAACACAAAGACAGGAAACAACCACCCACAATCCCCAACACAAAACAAGCCACCTAAATATGATTCCCAATCAGAGACAACACAAAACACCTGCTTCTGATTGGGAACCATATTAGGCCAAACATAGAAACAGACAAACTAGACACACAACATAGAATGCCCACCCAGCTCACGTCCTGACCAACACTAAAACAAGCAAAACACACAAGAACTATGGTCAGAACGTGACAACTACAGTTAAAAAGTTTGGGGTCACTTAGAAATGTCCTTGTTTTTGAAAGAAAAGCAAATTTTTTGTCCATTCAAATAACATCAAATTGATCAGAAATACAGTGTAGATATTGTTAATATTGTAAATGGAGCTGGAAACGGCTGATTTTTTATGGAATATCTACATAGGCGTACAGAGGCCCATTATTAGCAACCATCACTCCTGTGTTCCAATGGCACGTTATGTTAGCTAATCCAAGTTTATCRTTTTAAAAGGCTAAATGATCATTAGAAAACCATTTTGAAATGATGCTAGCACTGCTGAAAACTGTTGTCCTTATTAAAACTGGCCTTCTTTATACTAGTTGAGTATCTGGAGCATCAGCATTTGTGGGTTCGATTACAGGCTCAAAATAGCCAGAAACAAATAACTTTCTTCTGAAACTCGTCAGTCTATTTAAGATGGACAGAGGAACTTGGCCTAGAAGGCCAGCATCCCGGAGTCGCCTCTTCACTGTTGATGTTGAGACTGGTGTTTTGAGGGTACTATTTAATGAAGCTGCCAGTTGAGGACTTGTGAGGCGTCTGTTTCTCAAACTAGACACTCTAATGTACTTGTCCTCTTGCTCAGTTGTGCACCGGGCATCCCACTCCTCGTTCTATTCTGGTCAGAGCCAATTTGCACTGTTCTGTGAAGGGAGTAGTACACAGCTTGTACAAGATCTTCAGTTTCTTGGCAATTTCTCGCATGGAATAGCCTTAATTTCTCAGAACAAGAATAGACTGACGAGTTTCAGAAGAAAGTTATTTGTTTCTGGCTATTTTGAGCCTGTAATCGAACCCACAAATGCTGATGCTCCAGATACTCAACTGTATAAAGAAGGCCAGTTTTAATAAGGACAACAGTTTTCAGCAGTGCTAGCATCATTTCAAAATGGTTTTCTAATGATCATTTAGCCTTTTAAAATGATAAACTTGGATTAGCTAACATAACGTGCCATTGGAACACAGGAGTGATGGTTGCTAATAATGGGCCTCTGTACGCCTATGTAGATATTCCATAAAAAATCAGCCGTTTCCAGCTCCATTTACAATATTAACAATATCTACACTGTATTTCTGATCAATTTGATGTTATTTGAATGGACAAAAAATTTGCTTTTCTTTCAAAAACAAGGACATTTCTAAGTGACCCCAAACTTTTTAACTGTAGTTGTCACGTTCTGACATAGTTCTTGTGTGTTTTGCTTGTTTTAGTGTTGGTCAGGACGTGAGCTGGGTGGGCATTCTATGTTGTGTGTCTAGTTTGTCTGTTTCTATGTTTGGCCTAATATGGTTCCCAATCAGAAGCAGGTGTTTTGTGTTGTCTCTGATTGGGAATCATATTTAGGTGGCTTGTTTTTGTGTTGGGGATTGTGGGTGGTTGTTTCCTGTCTTTGGGTTTTCTCTGCACCAGATAGGGCTGTATCGGTTTGCCACATTTTGTTATTTTGTATTGTTGTAAGTGTTCACTGTTTTCGTCTATTAAACATGTTGAGCACTGGCTACGCTGCGTGTTGGTCCGATCCCTGCTACACCTTCTCTTCTCTTGAAGAGGAGGAAGGATGCCGTTACAGAACCACTCACAAACTCGGACCAAGCAGCGTGGCTACAGGCAGCAGCAGCAGCAGCAGCAGCGAGTTCAGGAATGGACATGGGAGGACGAGCTGGACGGTAAAGGACCCTGGGCAGAGCCAGAGGAATATCGCCGCCCCAAACGGAGCTGGAGGCAGCGAAAGCGGAGAGGCGGCGTTTTGAGGAGCTAGCTCGGCAGCGTGAGCAGGATCTGGGTTATACCACTTGGGAGGAAATAGACAGGTGGTAATCGACCCAAGGACAGTGCCGGAGCCCGCCTGGGATTCCATGGAGCAATGTGCAGAGGGATACCGGCGAATGAGGTTAGCACGACGCGGTAGGAAGCCCGAGAAGAAACCCCCAAAATGTATTGGGGGGGGGGGGCTAAAGGGGGTGTAGCATGGTCAAGTAGGAGACTTGAGCCAACTCCCCCTGCTTACCGAAAGGAGCCAAGGATGGAACCAGAGCTGGTGAGGGCTGTATTGGAGGTGAGCGAAGTAGAGTCTGTGAAGGATCTAATGGGAAATTGGAGGAGAGAGAAATTAGGGATTTGCTGGTTTGGTGCATGAGGCACGACATCTGCCCGACGGAGCGTGTCGGGGATTTGATATCACTTGAGTCAGCTCTCCATACTCGTCCTGAGGTGCGGGCTAGACGTCTGGTGAAGACTGTGCCAGCCTTACGCACCAGGCCTCCTGTGCGCCTCCCTAGCCCTGCATGTCCTGTGCCAGCTCAGCGCACCAGCTCTCCCGTGGCAGCCCCACGTACTAGCTCTCCTGTCATCAGCCCAGTACCACCAGTGCCAACACCACGCACCAGGCTTCCAGTGCGTCTCCAGAGCCCTGTTCCTCCTCCACGCACTCGCCCTGTGGTGCGTGTCTCCAGCCCGGTACCACCAGTTCCGGCACCACGCACCAAGCCTCCTGTGCGTCTCCAGAGCCCTGTATGCACTGTTCCTTCTCCCCATACTCGCCCTGAGGTGCGTGCCCTCAGCCCGGTACCACCAGTGCCGGTACCACTCACCAGGCTTATAGTGCGCCTCGAGAGTCCAGTGTGCCTTGTTCCTGCTCCCCGCACTAGCCTTGAGGTGCGTGTCTACAAACCGGTACCACCAGTTCCGGCACCACGCACCAGGCCTACTGTGCGCTCAGCAGGTCAGAGTCGGCCGTCTGCCCAGCGCCGCCTGCGCTGTCCGTCTGCCCAGCGCCGCCTGCGCTGTCCGTCTGCCCAGCGCCTTCTGCGCTGTCCGTCTGCCCAGCGCCGTCTGAGCTGCCCGTCTGCCCAGCGCCGTCTGAGCTGCCCGTCTGCCCAGCGCCGTCTGAGCTGCCCGCCTGCTCAGCGCCGTCTGAGCTGCCCGCCTGCCCATCGCCATCTGAGCTGCCCGCCTGCCCAGCGCCATCTGAGCTGCCTGCCTGCCCAGCGCCATCTGAGCTGCCTGCCTGCTCAGCGCCATCTGAGCTGCCTGCCTGCCCAGCGCCATCTGAGCTGCCTGCCTGCCCAGCGCCATCTGAGCTGCCTGCCTGCCCAGCGCCATCTGAGCCGTCCGTCTGTCCCGAGCCGCCAGAGCCGTCCGTCTGTCCCGAGCCGTCAGAGCCGTCCGTCTGTCCAGAGCGCCCGTCTGTCCGAGCCGTCAGAGCCGCCCATCAGTCAGGAGCCGCCAGAGCCGCCCGCCAGTCAGGAGCTGCCAAAGCCGCCCGCCAGTCAGGAGCTGCCAGAGCCGCCAGCCAGTCAGGAGCTGCCAGAGCCGCCAGCCAGTCAGGAGCTGCCAGAGCCGCCAGCCAGTCAGGAGCTGCCAGAGCCGCCAGCCAGTCAGGAGCTGCCAGAGCCGCCCGCCAGTCATGAGCCGCCCTCCAGTCATGAGCCGCCCTCCAATCATGAGCCGCCTTCCAGTCATGAGCCGCCTTCCAGTCATGAGCTGCCTTCCAGTCATGAGCTGCCCTCCAGTCATGAGCTGCCCTCCATTCATGAGCTGCCCTCCAGTCATGAGCTGCCTCCAGTCATGAGCTGCCCTCCAGTCCGGAGCTGCCATTCAGTCCGGAGCTGCCATTCAGTCCGGAGCTGCCATTCAGTCCGGAGCTACCTCTCGTGTCCTGAGCTACCTTTCTGTCCTAAGCTACCTCTCGGTTCGGAGCTGTCTCCTCAGTCTGATGGGGCCCTTTGTGAGGGTCCTAGGCCAAGGTCGGCGGCGAGGGTCGCCACTCAAAGGACGCTAAGGAGGGGGACAAAGACAATGGTGGAGTGGTGTCCTCGTCCAGCACCGGAGCCGCCACCGCGGACAGATGCCCACCCAGACCCCCCCTAGAGTTTTAGGGGGTGCGTTCGGAGTCCGCACCTCAGGAGGGGGGTACTGTCACGTTCTGACCATAGTTCTTGTGTGTTTTGCTTGTTTTAGTGTTGGTCAGGACGTGAGCTGGGTGGGCATTCTATGTTGTGTGTCTAGTTTGTCTGTTTCTATGTTTGGCCTAATATGGTTCCCAATCAGAAGCAGGTGTTTTGTGTTGTCTCTGATTGGGAATCATATTTAGGTGGCTTTTTTGTGTTGGGGATTGTGGGTGGTTGTTTCCTGTCTTTGTGTTTTCTCTGCACCAGATAGGGCTGTATCGGTTTGCCACATTTTTGTTATTTTGTATTGTTGTAAGTGTTCACTATTTTCGTCTATTAAACATTTGAGCACTGGCTACGCTGCGTGTTGGTCCAATCCCTGCTACACCTCCTCTTCTCTTGAAGAGGAGGAAGGCTGCCGTTACAGTAGTGTATATGTTAATGTACATACAGTACCAGTCAAAAGGTTGGACACCTACTCATTCCAGGGTTTTTCTTTATTTTGACTTTTTTCTACATTTGTAGACTAATAGTGAAGACATCAAAACTATGAAATAACACATATGGAATCATGTAGTAAGCAAAAAATATTCTTTACATTTGAGATTCTTCAAAGTAGCCACCCTTTGCCCTGATGAAAGCTTTGCACACTCTTGGCATTCTCTCAACCAGCTTCATGGGGTAGTCCCTGGAATGCAATTCAATTGACAGGTGTACCTTGTTAAAAGTCATTTGTGGAATTTCTTTCCT
>NC_036869.1:19435434-19449152 GCF_002910315.2 Salvelinus sp. IW2-2015
ATCTTTTCTTTTTATTGGCCAGTCTGAGATATGGCTTTTTCTTTGCAACTCTGCCTAGAAGGCCAGCATCCCGGAGTCACCTCTTCACTGTTGATGTTGAGACTGGTGTACGCCTATGTAGATATTCCATAAAAAATCAGCCGTTTCCAGCTACAATAGTCATTTAAAACATTAACAATGTCTACACTGTATTTCTGATCAATTTTATGTTATTTTAATGGACAAAAAATGTGCTGATCTTTCAAAAACAAGGAAATGTCTTAGTGACCCCAAACTTTTGAACGGTAGTGTATGTAGGTATGTATGTGTATGTATGTTTATATATATATATTTATTTACAAAAAATATATATGGGGGATTGGAAATKATGCAGAAAATTACATCTATTTGCAATATTAAAGCTGCTCTACACCTTAAAATAAAATAAAATATTCATAATAATCTGCCCTGCTAGAGCTTCCCCGGTCAACTGTAAGTGCTGTTATTGTGAAGTGGAAACGTCTAGGAGCAACAATGGCTCGGCCACACAAGCTCACAAAATACGACCGCCGAGTGCTGAAGCGTGTAGCGCATTAAAATCGTCTGTTCTTGGTTGCAACACTCAATCTACACCAGTGGTGGAAAAAGTACCCAATTATCATACTTGAGTAAAAGTAAAGATACCATAATAGAAAATGAGTCAAGTAAAAGTGAAAGTCACCCAGTAAAATACTACTTGAGTAAAAGTCTAAAAGTATTTGGTTTTATATATACTTAAGTATCAAAGGTAAATGTAATTTCTAAAATATACTTAAGTATCAAAAGTTAAAAGTAAAGTATCAATCTTATCAAATTCCTTATATAAAGCAAACCAGGCAGCACCATTTTCTTGATTTTTTTAATTTACAGAAAACCAGAGGCATGCTCCAACACTCAGACATCCTTTACAAATGAAGCATGTGTTTAGTGAGTCCTCCAGATCAGAGGCAGTAGGGTTGACATGGGATGTTCTCTTGATAAGTGTGTGAATTAGACCATTTTCCTGTCCTGCTAAGCATTCAAAACGAATACTTTTGGGTGTCAGGGAAAATGTATGGAGTAAAAAGTACATCATTTTCTTTAGGAATGAATAGTATTGACACGTTTTTTTAAATTGAGAGACGAGCTTAAAGTTCTTTACTGACCATCATTTTCACTTGTCTGACCGCTTGCATGATGACGAGTTTCTCACACGACTGGCCTATCTGGGTGATGTTTTTTCTCGCCTGAATGATCTGAATCTAGGATAACAGGGACTCTCCGCAACTATATTCAATGTGTGGGACAAAATTAAGGCTATGATTAAGAAGTTGGAGCTCTTTTCTGTCTGCATTATAAAGGACAACACACAGGTCTTTCCATCATTGTACAATTTTTTTGTGTGCAAATGAACTCAAGCTTACGGACAATGTCAAATGTGATATAGCGAAGCACCTGAGTGAGCTGGGTGCGCAATTACGCAGGTACTTTCCCAAAACGGACGACACAAACAACTGGATTCGTTATCCCTTTCATGCCCTGCCTCCAGTCCACTTACCGATATCTGTACAAGAGAGCCTCATCGAAATTGCAACAAGCGGTTCTGTGAAAATGTAATTTAATCAGAAGCCACTGACAGATTACTGGATAGGGCTGCGCTCAGAGTTTCTTGCCTTGGCAAATCGTGCTGTTAAGACACTGATGCCCTTTGCAACCACGTACCTATGTGAGAGTGGATTCTCGGCCCTCACAAGCATGACAACTAAATACAGGCACAGACTGTATGTGGGAAATGATTTAAGACTGAGACTCTCTCCAATACAACCCAACATTGCAGTTATGTGCATCCTTTCAAGCACACCCTTCTCATTAACCTGTGGTGAGTTATTTGCAAATCTTGATGAACAAATAAGGTTTTATATGTAAGATGGCTAAATAAAGAGCAAAATTATTGATTATTATTATTATTTGTGCCCTGGTCCTATAAGAGCTCTTTGTCACTTCCCACGAGCCGGGTTGTGACAAAAACTCACACTCATTCTTATGTTTAATAAATGTATCGTATAGTGTGTGTGCCGCAGGCTTACAATGATAGCAAAAAACAACATTTAAGAGTGCGCTGACCCTGGTGCTAGAGGGGGTACACAGCTGGAGGTTGAATGTTTGAAGGGGTACGGGACTATGAAAAGTTTGGGAACCACTGTTCTAGACAATTCTATGCTTCTAACTTTGTGGCAACAGTTTGGGGAAGGCCCTTTCCTGTTTCAGCATGACAATGCCCCCGTGCACAAAGCGAGGTCCATACAGAAATCCATACAGAACTTGACTGGCCTGCACAGAGCTCTGACCTCAACCCCATCGAACACCTTTGGGATGAATTGGAACGACGACTGCGAGCCAGGCCTAATCGCCCCAACATCAGTGCCCGACCTCACTAATGCTCTTGTGGCTGAATGGAAGCAAGTCGCTGCAGCAATGTTCCAACATTGAGTGGAAAGCCTTCCCAGAAGAGTGGAGGATGTTATAGCAAAAAAGGGGGACTTGCTTCCATATTAATGCCCATGATTGTGAAATGAGATACTCGACGAGCAGGTGTCCACATACTTTTGGCCATGTAGTGTTTGTGTTCTGTCATCTATACATAGAAAATAATACAGTAACATGCATAGCGCATGTTACATACATACATATGTTACACAACAAATTAATTCAGTGTAGACTCCTTCGATATTAGTCTAATTGACATTATTAGAAGTACTTATTATACATTTTAAGTGGCGATATAACTTTTGTATTGCAATAATGGACAATTGTACACTAAGTATATCAAACATTAGGAACACCCTCCTAATATTGAGTTGCACCAGCTTTTGCCTTCAGAACAGCCTCAATTAATTGGGGCATGAACACGTAAGAATTCCACAGGGATCTTGGCCCATATTGCCTCCAATGCTTCGCACAGTTGTGTCAAGTTGTCTTGATGTCCTTTGGGTGGTGGACAATTCTTGACACACACAGGAAACTGCTGAACATGGAAAACCCAGCAGCGTTGCAGTTCTTTACACAAAGCGGTGCACCTGGCACCTACTACCATACCCTGTTCAAAGGCACTTAAATCTTCTGTCTTGCCCATTCACCCTCTGGAGTGGCACACATACACAATCCATGTCTCAATTGTCTCAAGGCTTTAAAAAAATATTCTATACCCCGTCTCCTCCCATTCATCTACACTGATTGAAGTGGATTTAACAAGTGACATCGAGAAAAGATCAGAGCTTTAACCTGGATTCACCTGGTCAGTCTATGTCATGGAAAAAGCAGGTGTTCATAATGTTTTTGTACCACTCAGAGTACACTGCAGTTGAAGTGCAGCAACGATGCAGAGACTTTTAAGGGGCGATTATGGTGAAAAGTACAACAATAGCACTTACTGAGACGTGCTCTCGCCTTGAGGTGCCGTTGCTGCACCTCTAGATTATTACGTCTGCCTTGCATTATTACACAAAGACTGTCTGCCTGAATAACAAGTCTGTCAGATTATTGCATCAGAAAGTGAGGACCATAGACATTGAATAATAACAGGCTACATCCACATCCATCTCAAGGGAGAAAACATTACTTATAAGGCAAAATGTGAATGCAGTAGATCCTACATATGGACTCGAGCACCAAACCAACAAACTATAAATCAGTTTAAACATAAATATATTCAATATTCTGAGGAAATAATGTAATATTTTAAAAGGTATTTTCTATCAGTAACCCATATGAAACAAAATCCCATTCCTGCTCTTACAATATGTTATAGATCAGTGGTTCTCAAACTTTTTATAGTCCCGTACCCCTTCAAACATTCGACCTCCAGCTGTGTACCCCCTCTAGCACCAGGGTCAGCGCACTCTCAAATGTTGTTTTTTGCCATCATTGTAAGCCTGCCACACACATACTATACATTTATTAAACATAAGAATGAGTGTGAGTTTTTGTCACAACCCGGCTCGTGGGAAGTGACAAAGAGCTCTTATAGGACCAGGGCACAAATAATAATATAATAATAATCAATAATTTTGCTCTTTATTTAGCCATCTTACATATAAAACCTTATTTGTTCATCAAAAATTGCAAATAACTCACCACAGGTTAATAAGAAGGGTGTGCTTGAAAGGATGCACATAACTCTGCAATGTTGGGTTGTATTGGAGAGTCTCAGTCTTAAATCATTTTCCACATACAGTCTGTGCCTGTATTTAGTTGTCATGCTAATGAGGGCCGAGAATCCACTCTCACATAGGTATGTGGCATCAGTGTCTTAACAGTGTGATTTGCCAAGGCAAGAAACTCTGAGCGCAGCCCTATCCAGAAATCTGTCAGTGGCTTCTGATTAAATTAAATTTTCACAGAACCGCTTGTTGCAATTTCGATGAGGCTCTCTTGTTCAAATATCGGTAAGTGGACTGGAGGCAGGGCATGAAAGGGATAACGAATCCAGTTGTTTGTGTCGTCCGTTTTGGGAAAGTACCTGCGTAATTGTGCACCCAGTTCACTCAGGTGCTTCGCTATATCACATTTGACACTGTCCGTAAGCTTGAGTTCATTTGCACACAAAAAATCATACAATGATGGAAAGACCTGTGTGTTGTCCTTGTTAATGCAGACAGAGAAGAGCTCCAACTTCTTAATCATAGCCTTAATTTTGTCCCGCACATTGAATATAGTTGCGGAGAGTCCCCGTAATCCTAGATTCAGATCATTCAGGTGATTAAAAACATCACCCAGATAGGCCAGTCGTGTGAGAAACTCGTCATTATGCAAGCGGTCAGACAAGTGAAAATTATGGTCAGTAAAGAACTTTAAGCTCGTCTCTCAGTTTTAAAAAAACGTGTCAATACTTTGATAACCAGCGCACTTCTGTATGTTGTAAAAGCGTTAAATGGTCGCTGCCCATATCATTGCATAATGCAGAAAATATAGAAGAGTTCAGGGGCCTTGCTTTAACAAAGTTAACCATTTTCACTGTAGTGTCCAAAACGTCTTTCAAGCTGTCAGGCATTCCCTTGGCAGCAAGAGCCTCTCGGTGGATGCTGCAGTGTACCCAAGTGGCGTCGGGAGCAACTGCTTGCACGCGCATTACCACTCCACTATGTCTTGATGAAGGCATTGTCTGTATTGTTTTTTTAGCCTTTTCCCCCAGCATTGTCCCAGCCATATCCACAGCAGCAGGAAGAATTAAGTCCTCCCCAATAGTATGGGGCTTGCCTGTCCTAGCCACTTGGTAGCCCACCATATAAGACGCTTCTAGCCCCTTCTTATTAATGGTATCTGTTGCTTTTCTACATGTCTTACTACTCGAAAGTCATCTTTATTCTCACTCCAAAAACTCCAGTTGTTAATTTTTCAAATTGTCATGTTTTGTTTCTAAATGTCTGCGCAAGAGTGAAGGTTTCCCGCGAGAGAGTAACGGTTAATGTGATTGGATGTTAATTATTTGACTAGGCTACCTGTATTTGACAGTGTTGTTATTTCGCTCTACACTAGATGTTTTTATTTTATTTTTGGCAGTGAAACGAGGCTACTCAGGTGAAGAAAAAAAACTCACCCAAATGTATAGCCCCGTTGGAAAATATAAATGTACTGTTTGAAAATGTGAATAAAAAAAAAAAWATATATATATATTTTTTAAACGTGAATCACATTTTTATTTGGAGTACCCATGATGGCATTGCGCGTACCCCGTACCCCAGTTTGGGAATACCTGTTATAAACGATCCAACTAATCATTTTTAACTTCAACTCGGTGGGTAATAACTGATCTCCTCACAGTGAGGGGTGATGGTAGAAAGACACTCTGGCACAAAATGGCTGTCAACCAACCTCCATTAAGGTGTTTAATAGTAGCCCCAGCCATCTCATAACAATGCACTGTACTGTAAGTGCTCCAAGATCTGTTGAGCAGCTCCATCTCAATTAAATGTGTTATGGCATTAATGAGCTTCCATATAAGTCGGTATGTGTGTATGAGTGTGCATAGTCCCGGGCTGGTACATAGTAAAAACACATTTCAGTCAGCACTTTGGACCTCCGTTTCAATTTACCACATTTCTATTCTTATTGTTGTTGCATTGTCGAGAGGTGAACCTGCAAGTAAGCATTTCATTGTAATGTGTACACCACACGTACGTGGTCCTGTGCATATGACAAATGACTTGTAAAAGAATTGAACTGGACGCGAACCATTTTCACGTGGTGCATCTGTGCGTGTGAATGAGAACACCTATCTATAATACCTCCACTAAGGTGTCACTTGCTGTGATAAAACATTGTACTTTTCTAAGGACAATCTGTTCCGCACAACATGTCCTCGTGGAGATATGTGAACAGATAACTTTCTCGCTCCGTGCTTTCCCAATCATCCCACCCGCATCCGCTCCTCTGACGCCGACACAAAGACAAATCGAAACGGACGGAACAGGTTTTAATATGAAAATTATTTTTATTCTGTTCTGCTTGCAGTACAGCACAGTATCGTCTTTCCAGTGGTGCGGCAGCCCAACGTGACCACTGTGTTCTGCTCCAGTATGGCACATTGATTCTCACACAGTGACACAGTGCAAGTCCGTCTGGACACAGTGTGGCGTAAAGACCGCGCAGGGTTAGCGAATAGAGACAGCGCCGGACGGGGCGCTGCAGTGGGGATTATTATGGAGGAACACAGTGTGTTTTTGTTTAGTTCGGCACGACAGATCCATCTTTGCAGAGTGAAAGCACACACCACAGTCCTGGTATGGCTCACTATGGATAGTATACTTCTGCATGATGCAAAAAAGCCTTTTGATGCCCGCTAGGCTATATTGTGTGTAAAGAAGTCACTGTACACATCAACACATTGGTCCAGTTGGAATCCAGGCCCCAGTATCTCACCAGACGGTCATGTTGTTGGACAGGCTATGCCCTGGTAAAATACCTTATAATCCAATAGTTATTAATAATGTCTTACAGCCAAGGCCCATACTCACACTACTACAGTGACACGGTCGTCAGACACACACCTCAGTCACATCGCAAATATCATTGTTAACTAATCGTGGTTGATGGTCAGTAAGAACATAGTTAAGTACTGGTCTCTGATTTCACTGGGTTTTGAGGACAGACAAAAATACAGCTTCCTAGATAACACTATCAATTTAGTAGACAAACTTAACGTATAATATCTTACCTTTGAAATATATTATATATAGATATGCTATTATTGAGATGAAATAAATATTCACCGATACTTTATAATTTAAAAAAAGAACAGTTTACAATTGCAGACACTCATCAACACAACAAATAGACATAAGGGGCAGATATTTCGGTTCATTTGTGGTACAAATACCTTGGCAGGTAATATTTCGCCCACGGTTAGCCTCGTCATTGGATTCTTGTAAGCTGTTGATTGTAACAAGCAAAGCACGGCTTCCACATTGTGTTCCTATAGCTCTTGGGTTAGCCAGGTTTTAAGAATGAAAAAACTAAACTATTCGCAACAGCGAGCACTCCCAGTTGTGGGTGAATTTTTCCTTCATATCTTATCTCATGGCACTGGAATGAGAAACAATAACCTCACATCAAGATGCTGAACAATAATTGATCTACTGCTACCCAACTCCACAAATATATATATGTGATATACATCTAGATATTCAAAGAAATGCAGACAAAACTTTACACGACACAATTTTGTGTTAACTCTTTTTCTTCGGCTGAAGTATGGCTCAGATGCAGTCGCGGACAGACGAATGAACTGAACGGACTATATGGAGAAGATGGAAACTAGCCTTGTGGGTTACTGACAACATGCACAAAAAAGTCGGAACAGTATTCACTCTCCGCTACTCAACTTCCTGTTGCTTATGCTAATGCTAAAGGTGGGTGGATAACGGGCTGATTTGAAAGTACATCGGACTATGCAGGTATTAGCTTTGCAGTCAAATTGCCATAAATAAGCTAGCTCTTGATTACAGGTTTACAAACGCATCTCTGGTAGCATCTTTTAGGCACCTATCATGTTGACATCATTACTGGGACACAGAGAATTCATTCTGGCCATCTGTGCGGCCACATGTCCGACAATTCCATCTAGCATTTACCCAATGGTTTTCCACATAGTGCCCCCCCCAAAATGCTACAATCTTAAAGTGTCTTCATAGTTGCAGCAGACTAGGTCAAGGCTACATTCTGTCTTATGGGGGGAAAGGCTGCCAATGACGTTAGGTAGTTGAAAAACGTTTCGCGTGTACCCAGTATAGTACAGCACAGTGCTTACATTTTGTCATAATTAATACATTTGTCTCATATTATAATAACACATATAGTAAACTAACCTTTTTAAAATATAAAATGCATGAACTGTTGGTGTGCAGGTAATGTATTGCTCAAGAGGGACATGAATGGGGGAGTACCTGTGGTATAAATGAAACAGCATTGTATGTAAGCTCCACTGAAGTTTGGCACAGTATAAGGTCAGTCACAGTCGACTTACCCTGTTGTCAAGAATACAAACACAGTAAAACACAGACACACAGAATATNAAGGCTGCCAATGACGTTAGGTAGTTGAAAAACGTTTCGCGTGTACCCAGTATAGTACAGCACAGTGCTTACATTTTGTCATAATTAATACATTTGTCTCATATTATAATAACACATATAGTAAACTAACCTTTTTAAAATATAAAATGCATGAACTGTTGGTGTGCAGGTAATGTATTGCTCAAGAGGGTCATGAATGGGGGAGTACCTGTGGTATCAATGAAACAGCATTGTATGTAAGCTCCGCTGAAGTTTGGCACAGTATAAGATCAGTCACAGTCGACTTACCCTGTTGTCAAGAATACAAACACGGTAAAACACAGACACAGAACATCAAATATGAGTTTGAGAGGGTGAATGGGGAAAACCGAGAGAGCTAGCTACTATTCTATTCTCCCTAAACGTGAAACATAGAACGTACACAACTATGACCCTCAGATTTCACAGGCCTGTGAGGTGTAAACCGTTCGGTAAAGGAACGTTGGAGGTTAATGTTTCAGGGATGTGAGTCAAATGTTCCTGCATTGGAGCCCTCAGTAGGGAGGTCTATGAATGAGTACCTGAGCCCTCAAGAGCAAATATAAATTTGACAATAATAACCACTTCACTTCAAGACCCAAAGACACGGCCGTGTCAGGAGGACGACCCCCATTTCGGAGATCCCACTTCTGACACCAATTTCAGTTTACCAACAACACATGTAGTCGTACAGATACTCTGACCAGAATGAAGAGAGCCCCAGTAAACATGACATTGCTGTGCACTCCCTCTGACTGGACAATGGGGGTTGTGCAAGAGTTACAGGGGGCTGAGATACAAAACTGCGGTTGCCAAACAGTCATGACCCAAGGTTGTCTGAATAGGTCGGTGTTTCCTACCCAGGTAGGTGTCTATGATTCGCCTCACACCTCGCTCTCCACACTGGAGAAGTGTGCGGACCCCCTCCGTGAGCAGAGGCTCTTGGCCTTGAGGGGCAGGTGAGGTGACTGTAACCTTTGGGGCTGGGGCACTGAGCGCAGTCTCTGGTACAGGAGTTTGGCACTAGCAGAAGCCATAGAAGACGGCTGGGGGGCGCCTGGGGTGGAGGATACTACAGAGGGAGATGAGACCGAAGAGGACGAGGTGGGAAGAGGGACGTGGATGGGATGGGATGCAGAAGGAGGGGCAGGAAGGGCTGGGAGTGTTGGTGGAGGGAGGGAGGGGATGAGGGCTTGCGATGTAGAGGACTGCCGAATGCGGTCCGTCCGCTGTGTTCGCTGGATGCTGAGGTTGGACTGGCTTCCCGATTTGGGTTGATTCTGGGTCCGGTCGGGTTTGAAGGAATGCCGTTTGGAATTGGCGCTGCTCCCGAAACGTTGACAGTGTAGAAATAGCTCCTCCTGGCTACGAGAGCTCACCTTGGCCCATTTAGAGTGAGCGTGTTGATGCTCGAGGGCAGATTGGCAGTTGCAAGCCACATCACCTCGCCCTTTGTCCTTGTCCTTCCGTTTCTCTTTCTTCTCCTCCTTCACGGGAAGCTTGTCCACGGACCAGTATCTTCGAGGAGCTGGTGGTGTCAATGGAGGTGGAGGCCACTGTGTACCACCTATCCTCCTTGAACCCCAGGCTTCACCTGATCCCCAGCCACCTTCCCCTGCTCCCCCTGCTCCGCCCCATCCCTCCCCACGGCCCAATAACGAGCCATCCCTACTGTTTATGCTGCCGGCTTTTTCTCTGGCGGGATAAGTGCCGAAAAACCAACCTCCCCCTCCTATKCCCCCAACCGCYCTACCCTCATGACCMTCCCAGTACCTTTCGAACTTTCCRAATTCTCCCGAGGAGCCGTCGTCGTCKGAGTAGATGCCCACCAYCTTATCRCKTTCCCTTTCGGACTCTGATGCGGTCCTTCGTCTTCTCTTGTGTCTCTTCTCTTGCTCCACTTTTCTCCGTTCCTCCTCGGAATCTTCATCATCATCTTCGGAATCCCACTCATGAAACGACARACCTTCTTTGSAGTGAACCTCCACTYTYTCGTTCCTGCCCAACAGGGGGCGCKTCTCCCCTTCTTTCCCTAGGGCCTCTCTATCTGAACCCTTACTCCTGCGCCTGGAYGAGARRGGGATCAGTGGYAGAAATGCAGATGAAGGARTCTCTGASGATGGGTTTCCYGCTCCCCAGAATTTGACAGMGGTTGAGGGTTTWCTGGRGCTCTGGTACTGCTTGCTGGAACTGGAAGGCCTAYCTGCATGCCTGTGGCGAGAGTRAGGACTTCTGTKYCTTTCCTTGCCTCTAGTGTCSTCTCCATCATCTMTTTCCTTRTCCTCKCTMTCTCTCCTSTCTTCATCCCTTGGAATATCCCATCCGTAACTTCTGATAGAACCTTCACTCTTTTTCCTCATAGAGTCACGCCTCAGAGCCGGGTAGGAGGAGTAGGCCTCTTGCGTTATCGCTTTGAGCTGCCCTCTCTGTTCACCACCTCCCTCCTCGTGCTCTGATCGCTTGCCCCGATCTCTTCTCTTCACCTTCTCCTCTTTCTTCTTCTTCTTCTTCACTTTATGCCGCTTGCGCTCCCGCTCTCTCTCCTTCTCCTCTCTCTTTTTTTTCTTCCGGCCTTTCTTCCTTCTCTTTCTCTCCCTTTCTCTGTCTTTGTGATGCCGTTTCTCCTCCTTCCCCTCGGCCCTGGTTCCTGTTCCTCTAAGTCTTTCTCTCTCACCCCAGGAGGTCCACCACTCCTGCAGCTGGGCTAGCTGGCTCCCAGCCCTCTCTCTCTCATACTGTAGACGAGGCTTGCGGGGTGGTACAGGCGGAGGGGGTGGACTGCAAGGCAGTGAGCGAGAGGACATGCGTCGGGATTTGCCCTTTCTCCGTCCTAGCAGGAGGCTAGACTCCTCTATCAGCTCATCAGAGTCATAAACGTCCTCGACATCCCTACTGCCAGCCCTGTACTTAAAACTCTGGGACGATGTGTATGTGATGGTGGAGGATGAGGGTGAGTTGGACCGTGAGAGGGAGACGGAGGATGAGGACGAGGATGAACTKGATGAGGTGGAGGAGCAGGAGCTSGAGGTGTAGAGGRCGGARTGAGARGGAGTGGTAGGRGTAGTGWGGGCAGGGGACGMGACAGGGACAGGCAAWGGGAGTGGGGGAGGGCRACGGCYTCGCCTGCCACCTCCATCCCTTGCKCCGTACCGCCCTCCCCCTCTTCTCCCCARGGGGAGGATGTTCTCATACAGAGGCCCCCCGGAGCCCTTTCTTTTMGGGAGGCTGCCTCTTCTCCAAAATRGCGGYSGATGTGGGGATGAGGGGAGCGGTAGAGGGGGCTTGGACATKAAGTGCCMAGGGGGCGGTCCTTTAGAAGGTAGYCKWGGCATTCCTGAGGACTTTGTYCCCCTCTGGTTMRTTTTGGGGGTTTGAGAGCCACCTGTTTGTGGGTCAGCATTTGCCCCTAAGCCCTCTGGATCGATCGGGCCATAGTATCGYTTGTATTCATCCAGRCYMCCGTCCCCTCCACYGGCTCCCCCAGCCCAATGAGGGGGCAAGCCCTGTTGAAACTGTGCCATGTCTGGGATCCCACCGCTGCCACCAATMGGYTTGTCCGTGCTGGGCTTGGGRCGGTTCCAGCGGTCTACCACAGCCAATCTGCGGTCATGACGAGGCAGAAACGTGGAGCACGGCATAGGACCCTCCATAAGGGGACTGTTTGATGGCCCAATGGCCATTGCAGAGTGCCCAGTAGTCGGAGGAGATGCAGCAGGAAGCATGCTGTATGCTTGCTGTTGCTGCTGCTGCTGCTGATGCATCTGCTGCTGCTGCACCATAGCAAGGGTAGTGTTACAGGTTACAGCCGCTGAGATGTGGGATTGGGGTGGAGGCGGCATTGTGGGAACACTATGATATAGGGGAAGTGTGTTTTTTAGGCCTCCAGAGATGGTTTCATCTTTAAACTTGCAGCAACTGTACATACCCTGGGTAGAGAGAGAAGGGAAAGCGAATTAGGATACAGCTAGCACACTACACATCCCAGTATCCCTTGATGAGAATATTGATACTTATGAAAGTCGCTGAAAAACATGTGAGTTTAGTAAGTCTCGTAAAACTAGGTCACATATGTACATATGTTGTGGCAGAAATGTAGCAGAAATGTGTCCCTATAGAAGACTGAATACACTTACCTCAGTGTCTGCATTTAAGGTACACTCAGGCTTCAGTTCAATTCATCTTTTTAAACTACCACCTAGTGTGCTGTGTACTCTGGAGCTCCCGCTGCACTGCTCAAACACTAAGTCACAACTGACTCTTTAAAAAAAGAACAAGCACTTTGTGACATCTGCTGATGTAGAAACGGCTTTATAAATACATTTGATTGATTGATTGAATAATCTGTCCTTTCTCTCCCCTCCAGCGTAAAATGTGACGTGCCATGAATATGGCGGATGCTGCTCTAAGCAATATCTCTACTCTGTACTCTGGGAGAGGTGGAAACTGACCACAACATACTAATGAGGGTGGAAGAGGAACTTGTGACAGGTCTAATACAGGTCTAATACTAAGTAATTTACTGCTTTAAAAGACTGATAGGCAACAATTATCGATTAAGTGCGTTGAATGGCGAGGCCATGTAAATCATAACAGATTTATCACCTTTACTTGAAGGTGATTCATTCAATAACAATAGGTCTTAATGGAAAAGGAGAGTCATCGCACTAATCTGATGGACACAAATCTGATGGACATGAATCAACATAGTCCATTGAGCACATGAATCAACATTTTGTGAAAGTCACGGTCGGACATATCCCGGAACACCAACGTAGAACGCACTAGTACGAAAACACTTGACGTTACACAATGTAATCTGAAATCTGGGAGAAAATTTGGCTCAATTTTGACTAGGTCACCTGAAAACGAGGTCACCGTGTACGTGAACATTTTGATACAAGGACCTACCTTCTGAATAGTACTGCCTAAACAGCCTGTGATGTATTGATGCACCAAGTCCTTTCCCTTCCGCCACCGCCAGGAGGCATCACTACCACCACTACCACCACCAGGGGTATCACTACCACCACTAGCACTACTACCACCACCAGGAGGCATCACTACTACCACTACCATCACCACTACCACCACCAGGGGTATCACTACCACCACTACTACCACCACCACCAGGAG
>NC_036869.1:19449473-19510532 GCF_002910315.2 Salvelinus sp. IW2-2015
GGAGGCATCACTACTACCACTACTTCACCCAACCAGGTGTATCACTACACCACTAAGACTACTACCACCACCAGGAGGCATCACTACTACCACTACCATCACCACTCCACCACCAGGGGTATCACTACCACCACTAGCCCACTACCACCACCAGAGGCATCACTACTACCACTACCATACCACTACCACCACTACCACCACCAGGGGTATCACTACCACCACTAGCACTACTACACCACCAGGAGGCATCACTACTACCACTACATCACCACTACCACCACCAGGGGTATAACTACCACCACTAGCACACTACCACCACCAGGAGGCATCACTACTACCACTACCATCACCACTACCACCACTACCACCACCAGGGGTATCACTACCACCACTAGCACCACTACACCACCAGGAGGCATCACTACTACCACTACCATCACCACTACCACCCCCAGGGTATCACTACCACCACTAGCACCACTACCACCACCAGGAGGCATCACTACTACCACTTTACCATCACCACTACCCACCAGCAGGGGTATCACATACTGAGAACCACCACAGGGGATAAACTTACCCTCCAGGGGTATCACCACCACCACTACCACCACTACCCCCAGCAGGGGTATCACCACCACCACTACCATCACTACCCCCAGCAGGGGTATCACCACCACCACTACCATCACTACCACCAGCAGGGGTATCACCACCACCACTACCATCACCACTACCACCACCACCAGGGGGCATCAGTACCACCACCACCACCACCAGTCAGTGACTCACCCTGCTGAGGGCCAGTAGGAAGTCCATGCCCCCGGAGTGGCCCAGGCATTGCCTGATCTTCCAGTACACCAGGTGCTCCCAGGAGAACACCAGCAGACTGAGCCCCATGGCCACCAGCAGCATGTAGAAGACGCCCGCCATGTTGTCGATGTCCAACTTGGAGCTCATCACCTCAATCTTGTCGTTGTGACAGATCCCAGAGAGCCACAGGCGCTCAAGCATGTCGATCTCGTCTGGCGGGGGAGAAGAGGGGCCGGAAGGCAAATAAAAAACAACGAGAAGGTGTTATCTGCCTTTGTTATGAGACAAGCAGTGTTTTATACCTGAAAGGGGGGAGCTGGAAGAGATGATGCATGGCGGGGGGCGAAGCGAGAATGAGGGAGAGAGGAAGAGAGGGAGAGGCAGAGAGAGAGGCAGAGAGAGAGAGACAAGGAGAGACAGGGAGAGAGACAGGGAGAGACAGGGAGAGAGAGAGGAGGGGAGATAGAAGCTGCACAGCTTTGATGGAGGTCTGAAATGGCCAGGATACAGAATGTCCCATGCTAAGAGTGACCCCGACAGTGCTTCAAGATGAAAGGAAGCGGACACTGATAGGACTCCGCACACTAATCATCAGTACCTTATCAAAAACAACTGTTACACTGTCAAGGAGTAATGAAGGAAAAGCCAGAGCTTGTACTCAGTGGAGAGCAGATAACGTGCAGTGAAATGACAGCCACATCTGTGAGCTAAAGCCCTCTGCATTGCAAGAGGAGCTACTTAAAGGAAGTTTTAAAATCCCTGTTCATTATAACACTGAAACATTCAACTATATTAACCTTAGGTTAATTTCCCCTTGTGGGACACCCAATTGTAAAGCCCAAGGTACGTGGATTAGAAAAACAGGAATTAACCATGTTGACTGGAATGTCATAATCCACTCCAATAAAACACAATAAAAAGGATTCTACCAAACAAAAATATTCTTCCAAGAATGTGTAGCTAAGAATTCACAGTCAGAGAGTTAGTGATCTGTCTGATTACATTTTTACATTTGAGTCACTTATCAGACACTCTTATGCAAGGTGATTTACAGTTAGAGCAAACCATCTTAAAATAGCTGGGTGAGACAACCACATATTTCAGTCATAGTACGTACATTCTTCCTTAATAAAGTAGCTATCAGCCCAAGTCAGTGCTAGTAGGGGGGGGTGGGGGGGTGAAGTGCAAATGTTGGTTCACGAAAATCACTATACTTAACTGCCAATTGTGTTTTCAACAATGGATTCTAATTTGCATGATCATAAACTGTGGCAGACTCCTAATCTCATGCATCATGTTTCAATAAGCACCTCCGTCCCCCGCTCTCTTTCACATTCAGCCCTGAATCACGACGGCAGCCTGAAGTCAGGGCTTCATAAAGCCGCTTTGAGATCTTCACAAAGGCCGCTGAACTGAGACGGAGCTGCAACATCCTCGCCGTTAGCGAAGGAATAACCCCGCCGTATAAATCACAGCACCAGAGCGATTGAGTGACAGAAAAAAAGATGTATTATAGAAAGAAAAAGTCCCATAATAGGAAGACCAATTGTAACGTTAACAATACAACGTATGATACAGTACTGGAGAATACATGTATGGAATCTTTAAGACCTCGTATAATGTGATGATTAGTGAAACATTCTGGGGTGGCTGCACAGACCCAGATTAGGCCTACAAGTCCTCATGCACTAAATGTTAACTAGAGAATCACCGTTGCAGTCCATGTTAATGCTTCATCTGGGTCACAACCACCCATAATAAATCCAACATTCAACATTCGTTTACTGTCTTACAGTACGGCAAGCCTCCTGTAAAACAGAGTGTGTAGGCCCACTGTAAGACATACAGGTAACTGCCAAAATAATGGAAACACTTGAGGAAATAAGGGAGGCGAAGTATATTGAAAGCAGGTGCTTCCACACAGGTGTGGTTCCTGAGTTAATTAAGTCATTCAAATCCCATCATGCTTAGGGTCATGCATAAAAATGCTGGGCAGGCCATTATTTTGGCTACCATGGCTATGCCCCCATAGGATGACAATGCACCCGTCCACAGGGCACGAGTGGTCACTGAATGGTTTGTTGACCATGTAAACCATATGCCATGGCCATCTCAGACCAGATCTCGACCCAACTGAATTAAGCAGTAAGTACTGCAGGAAAGTGTATTTTTTCTCTCACTTCAATCCACCACCAAAAAGCAGAGACATAGATTGATGCTGCCAGCCCGCCACTAACAAGCCAGCACATTTATCAACTTCTCCTGCCTGTCCCCAATCCCTCTCTCCCTCGTCCATCTCTCCCCCACTCCTCTTTCTCTCCTCACCGTCTCCAACCAGCTGCAGTAGGGCCAAGTCCACGGGGCGTTTCCAGCGGGTGTTCTTATGCAGGGCGATGCCATAACCCGTGGTGGCGAACACCTTGCCCGAGCCAATGGTCATCACCTTACAGCCCTCGTCCTTCCGCGCCATGTAGTTTAGCACAGCCGCATCATAGATGAAGGCATCTAGTTTACTGACGGGGAGGGAGGGTGGGAGGGAGGGAGGGGAGAAAGAGAAGAGGGGATGAGGGTGAAATGATAAGTGAGAATGTGAGGTTTAATAACACGGTACGTCAAGTCCGGGTGAGGACTAAGCTTCTGGTGGTCAAGTCGTCTTGGGGAAGTGTCTCTCCTCCGCCTGAGGCGCACAACTTGTTACGTCTACTCTAATGCTTCCAACATGATAAGTGTGTGTGTGTTTTATCTAATGTAAGCATAATTCATACAGTAGTTTGCACTATAAACCCCAGCAGAGACATAAACACACATACAGTAGGACAGGACTGCATGAGGAGATAACTGTTGCTAAGAGGCTGCTATGCTGGGTCATGTTCATTAGGGCACACAACAGAAAACCTATTAAAAAAATGTTTTACAACGGAAAGACGATAATGAGCGTTTCTTATTGGACAAGTCTAGGTAGTCCCTCCATGTTTCAGGCTGTTTTCTTCCGTTTGGTGCCTAATGAACATGGTCCTGGTTGAATGCAATGAAATGAACGGGGTGTCATCTTCAGAAACACACAAACTGACCCAGTCTTGAGGTTGTCGATGGCCTCCTCCACGCCTTTCTGGTTGTTGCGGATCATGAAGTTGTGCATGTTGGCGTAGTTGCTGCGGATGTTCTCCTCNATCATGAAGTTGTGCATGTTGGCGTAGTTGCTGCGGATGTTCTCCTCCGTGCTCCCGTTGGGGACGGTGCCAAATCGGAGCGGGGGGTACTGCTCAGTGGGCTGCTGGAACTGAGGGGATAGAGGAGGAACTAGAGGTTGATGTGGGGATTCAGGGTAAAAGTTGAGTGACAAGAGTACATTACATCGTAAATAATGCATGCATAGAGATCTAAGGAAGTTGGACAGGTGGGCAATACCCCAAGCAGCGTGTCATTAAATCAAAGAGCTGCCAAAACGCAAGAACATTTGAAAAGATTGCGGCTCAAATCTCCAACACCAACTCAGCAAGTTGAGCGTCTATCTTTTGAGATGTTATTGTGATTTTTGGCTGTGCTGTCCAGTGCCCACCCAACGTCCTTAGAGCTCATGTAAAAAGGCCTCTTCTATTTCCCCTCCCAAAGAGAATTCTTAGTACAGAGATCTTCAGAAAGGGAGAGAATTTAGAGGGATGAAAGTTAGAGATGGATCAATGCATAAGTTGTCTGAAGGTGGCAGCAGAATTACCACTAGACCAACCTTCAGCACAACAAAAAACGTCTACTTTTATTGACTTCCAGGCGCTACCCTGAAGCATGCACTTGCACATTCCCGTCATGGATTAACAATAATGGAGACTCCCTCCAGCCAATGCCTTCACCAATCCATAGACATAGACAGGTAATGTGCAAGTGGGAAAAAGTGAGGCACCGCTGTGGTATGGAAACAGACATTATGGCCATCTTGGCCTTGGATCAAAAGGGCCTCCTCACTCACACACCTTCTTGTCGCTGAGGCCAGACACCGTGTCGATGTACTCCTCCTGGATCATGAAGGCTGCCAGGTTGGCCGTGTAGGAGGCCAGGAAGATGACAGCGAAGAAGGCCCACACCAGCACCATGATCTTACTAGTGGTTCCTCTGGGGTTCTCCACAGGCACTGAGTTATTGAAGACCAGAGCCCACAGCAGCCAGATAGACTTCCCTATGGTGAATTTAGAGCCCCCTGTCTCTGGATAGAGAGAGATAAGGGGGACAGACAGAGGGGGGAGTGGGAGAGACAGTGAGTGAGAAAGAAAGAGAAAAAGAGAGAGAGCGAGAGAAATGGACATTGAATGGAAAAGAAATATCCCCAGGGTACTCACAATGGCATATAACTCATCACGACCACTTAAATTGCTTCAATGGTGATAACCTGAAATAATAATGACCGTACTGTAATAAATGACTTACTCTTTGCACTTTGCAGGCTGCGGTTGTAGCCAACAGGGCTGAAGAACTCGAAAATAAAGACTGTGACGGCGACCACGGACAGGCACATGACGAACATCATCACCCACACAGCTGGGCTGTACGGCTCTGAAACATCACATCACAAAGACATGGGTTCTGTCCCAAGGTTCTCACTCGCTTGCTACTTAGAATGAAGCTATGGATGCATGCCAAATTGCCCTAAAAATTATCAAAAACTCCAGCCACCCTAGTCATAGACTGTTCTCTCTGCTACCACACGGCAAGCGGTACCGGAGCGCCAAGTCTAGGACCAAGAGGCTTCTAAACAGCTTCTACCCACAAGCCATAAGACTCCTGAACAGCTAATCAAATGGCTACCCAGACTATTTGCATTTCCCCCCCCCTCTTTTACACCGCTGCTACTCTCTATTATCTATGCATAGTCACTTTAATATACCTACAGTAGGTACAGTACTTCGACTAACCGGTGCCCCCGCACATTGACTCTGTATCGGTACCCGCTGTATATAGTCTCGCTATTGTTATTTTACTCTTGTTCCTTGTATTTCTTATTCATATTTTTTAAACTGCATTGTTGGTTAGGGGCTTGTAAGTAAGAATACAACATTCGGCGCATGTGACTAACAACATTTGATTTGATTTGAAATGACACCCTACGGGCCATCGTCAAAATAGGTACCCTACAATTTCCTATATACAGTGGGGTCTGAAATGATTGACACCCTGGAAAAAGATCAGCAATAGTGATTGTATAAAATAAATAATTCAAAAACTGAGCTATGTTGTACGCTCCAAAAAAATTGGGAAATTATATTATTTTATACTAATACAATTGCCCAGAGAAAGAGATGTTATTGAATAAGTAATACAAAAAAATATCAACAAGGTAGGAGTCTAAATTATTGACACCCCTAAAGATTTTTGGTCCCATATTCCGAGAACGCAATGACTATATCAAGCTTGTGGCTCTACAAACAAGTTGGATGCATTTGCAGTTATTTTTGGTTTTGTTTCAGATTATTTTGTGCCCAATAGAAATTTATGGTAAATAATGTATTGTGTTTTTTTGGAGTCACTTTTACTGTAAAAAAGAATAGAATATGTTTCTAAACACTTCTACGTGAATGTGGGTGCTACCATGATTATGGATAATCCTGAATGAATCGTGAATAATGATGAGTGAGAAAGTTACAGAGGGTCAAAGATCATACCCCCAAGACATGCTAACCTCCCCTGTTATTGGTAATGGTGAGAGGTTAGCATGTCTTGGGGTATTGTCTTTGACCCTCTGTAACTTTCATTATTCACGATTCATTCCGGATTATCTGTAATCCTGGTAGCGTGCACATTAATGTAGAAGTGTTAAGAAACATTATATTCTTATTTACAATAAAAGTGACTCCAAAATGACACAATACATCATTCACTATGAATTTCTATTGGGCACAAAATAATTTGAAACACAATCAAAACAAACTGCAAATGCATCCAACATTGGAACACAGCGAGGAAGGGGAGGGGATTCTCCAAAAAAGCCATTCGCACACAAATACACTTGTGTCATAGGTAGGGATAGCTGGAACTTAAAGGGGTTGTTCTGCGGAAACATGATGTTGATTTGATACCTGTGAAGTAACGCTGTAATTACATGTATTATTGTGTTTCATGAAATTAACAAAAAAAAATGTTATTACACAAGTGGAATAAGGAACTGTCTTTAAAGAATTTTTGGAGGTTCAGATTCTGTCTGACTCAAGTCATATAGGAGTAACTTACAAGCTCAAAACAATTAAGGTCAAACCCAAGATGGATGACAAAATGGCTGATGGTCTCAAGAAAATGACCTTACAGAAAGGGTCAGGCTTGAAGATCCAAGATTTCCTTGGCAAGAGATTACTCTGGGCTCAGGCCAGCTAAGACATACTAAGACCAAGCCAGGAACCCTTAGGTTACAATCAAATCAGTGACCCTTGAATCAGACGAAATGGCCTTGGAGTAAAAAAAACTCCAGGTTGGGTACAGTACATGTCCAGATTGCCTACTAAATCTTACTTGACAGATAGATAAACATCCATGTTTGAAGCGGATCATTCAGAGGGAAAAACGACATACAGTATGTGCTGTTTGAGTGTCTGAAACTAAGACCACATCCAGTCTGTGCTACTTGAGTCGATGGCTGAACGAGCTTGTTTTACTTACAGCACAGCCGCCTCCTATGGCCAGATTACTGTGTAATACTGAGTCATATCTGATGAGCTGCCATTACACACTGTATTATCTAAGATCTGGCTGCAGATATAGACGTACCATCACGTCTCAATCGATGGCTGTAGGATTAAAATGTCGGCCTTGTCTGCAGACTGAGTCTCTGTCTCTACATGCTCGGGAAAAGTCTGGAATTATGCTAACGCGATTTGAAATGTAGAGGTGTTATCTTAGAGACATATTTCACTCTGAAATATCTTCACCCTTCATTATCGAGGGGGGGGGGGCATAGCCCATTGGAATAGTGAATTTCACCAAAGGCTACAGTGAAAAATACAAGAAAAAAAGAAAATATCGACGTGTTTATGGCCTTTGTTTGAGATGCCTGTGAAACCATGCTTGACAACTTTGATACTAAACCAAGAGGGAGAAATCAAGGTTTTCCTTGTTAATGGGGGGGGTAACATTGGTTGGGGTATGTCAGGTATTGTGTGTTACAATAGACTCTTCATAGCCCATCATAGGCCCTTCATAGCCCGTCATATGCCCTTCATAGGCCTTCATAAGCTCTTAGTCAGCCCTGCTCACCAAGGAAGGCCGACGGCGAGACGGTGCCGTTGCTACGGGAGACCATGACGCTGATGCCCGTCTCCACGAAGGGCACGGAGCGAACTCCACAGCCTCTGACCTCTCCTTGTTGACGGTCAGGGAGCCAATGGCCATGTCGGCCCGTTTATAAACCACCTGGTGGGCGGGAGGGGAAACTGCCAGTTAGGAACAGAAAAAAATGGCCCATTCACCGTTCACAGGCATTCACTTCCAGCTGTTCAGTAGTAAAATGGTTACGTTAATGAGATCCGAGAGTGAGTTGTGCAACTGAGGAGCCTCCCACGTGGGGGAAAATAGGACACCTGCACCTGGTAGTAGCAGCAGTCTAGCCACCCGGTGGCTGTATAAAACACAGCAACACACCCTTAGCTGTGCTGTCACTGTGAATGTGGGTTGACACATCCCCATCTCTTCTCTGTTAGCCACCCGTATTAATCCCGGCACCCAGAGGGGATTGTCTTCCCTGGAAATAGCGAGGCATTTGCCCAAGACTCCACGCCCAACACTCCCGAGTTACTTCCCATGGGAATACTAATCTATTTGACAGTTCTTGGTCTCATTCTGTCTTTCCCGTTTACCTTTCAGGGGATTTTGAGGAGCGAATTGCATCGGCCACCGTCCTGAACAACGTTTATTTGAATCACGAAATGAAAAGAGAGAAAGAAGATAACAATGACCCTGACCTCCCCGACCCATGCCTCTTCCACTTCGCCCATCACTCCCCCTCTTCCCGTGTCTTTTTGCCCATTGGTCACCAGGTAGAGGTCATAGGAGAAGCCCACTATTTTGGCCAATCGCTTGAGGACGTCAATGCAGAAGCCTTTGCAGCAGTGCTTCGATGATTTCTCATCCACCGGCACACTGTGGTTACAGATAGAGCGAGGGAGGGAGGGAAGGAGAGAAAGACAGGGAGGGAGATGTTAGAGACAGGAGGCAGAGGAAAGAGAGAAACAGAAGGGAGACACAGAAGGGCAAGGAGGAATGTATGAATTATTAGCGAGAGCTGTAGTTGCTGGATCAATACTGCCTGTAGTTGGACTGCTCAGTTTTAGAGAAGGGAGGCATATCAGAACAGACAGGAGAGGAGGAGGAGGACTGCATAAAAACTGGATTAATTGTCATTTTTCAGGGTGGGTTATCCTCAGCAGGGGATGAGGAGATTTAACAGGGCATACTCTCAAGCATGTAGCTTTACAATAGGAATGTCGACAGAAAAAGCCTAATGACATATTAAAAGTTAAGTTTAACTGGGCAAATATCAATGTGTGGTCCCTCCCTGTATGCCCACTATGATAACCAACCAGGCAGCGCAGGTGTTGCGATGCCAATGGAATGTTAAAAGCAGGCTGATTAACCGGGGCAATCTCCCTGAGCCAATACAATTGATGGAACTTTCAGCAGGCCTTGTTACCAGGCATCAGAGACAGGCTGGGAACACATAACACACTAACAGACCTCCAGAGACCAGGACAGACTGTGAAACACCGAGTGAGAATTTATAAAAGAGGACAAGAGAGAATGAACAACAGCATGTCAATGAAAAAAAATGGCAAAACATGTGGTTACTGGTTAGACTACGCTGCATCCCAAACATGTAAGGTATTTTAATATTTCAAAGTATATTTCTACCTTGTGTGTAGAGAGCTCTTTGTCAAAATCTATAGTAGAGCAATGAAGCTGATGATGTCATAGGGTCACTGGGCACCATTGTGGCGCATGGCATAGATTTACTTTGACAATTATAAAGACATTTTAAAAGTTTAAAGGGTTTATTACTTATTTACTGCAATTCAGTTGCTAAATCTTTACAAATTCCCTGCAATTCTTATCCCTGAATGGCTTGAGGGGAGGGAATGTAACCATGTGACATCATAGGTAGAGTGGAGTAAAACATTGTATTTGAAACACACTCTCAATAAACGATATCAATACTGAGGAGCAACATGGCCAACCACAATTATCATTTTTGTATTACCCTTTACGCTTATGATAGTTACAACATTTAAACTATGTTGGTTACATGTTGGTCATGGTAAAAATATCTACATGGTTAGACCAGGGTCAGTCATGGTTAAACATCTGCATGGTTAGACCATGGTCAGTCATGGTTAAATATCTACATGGTTAGACCAGGGTAGGTCATGGTTAAATATCTCCATGGTTAGACCAGGGTAGGTCATGGTTAAATACATCCGTCCCAGTAGCAGGCCTTACTTGGTGGTGTTGAGCGGTAGTCTGCAGGGCACCGAGTCCCGGATGCAGGAGTTGGTGCCTGGGTCAGCTGGCTCCATCAAATGACAACGGGCCCTTCCTCCAGGGTGACCACCTTGAGGTGCTGGTGTCATCCAGCGGCTTGAGGAAGGAGCCGTAGCGTGAAAAGGGCTGGATAATGAGATCCAGAACCGTTCTGCCACGTGCCAACCTGCAAGGAGATCATTAGAGCCATTTAGGAAGTACAGTTGAAGTCGGAAGTTTACATACACCTTAGCCAAATATTTAAACTCAGTTTCTCACAATTCCTGACATTTAATCCTAGTAACATTCCCTGTCTTAGGTCAGTCAGGATCACCAATTTATTTTAAGAATGTGAAATGTCAGAATAATAGTAGAGAGAATGATTTATTTCAGCTTTTATTTCTTTCATCACATTCCCAGTGGCTCGGAAGTTTACATACACAATTAGTATTTGGTATAATTGCAGTTAATGTTTAACTTGGGTCAAACATTTCGGGTAGCCTTCACAAGCTTCCCACATAATTTGGTGACTTTGGCCCATTCCTCCTGACAGAGCTGGTGTAACGGAGTCAGGATTGTAGCCCTCCTTGCTCGCACACATTTTCAGTTCTGCCACAAATGTTCTATAGGATTGAGGTCCGGGTTTGTGATGGCCACTCCATACACTTGACTTTGTTGTCCTTAAGCTATTTTCCCAAATTTGGAAGTATGCTTGGGGTCATTGTCCGTGGAACCCATTTGCAACCAAGCTTTAACTTCCTGACTGATGTTTGAGATGTTGCTTAATATATCCACAAATAATTTCTTTCCTCATGATGCCATCTATTTTGTGAAGTGCACCAGTCTCTCCTGCAGCAAAGCACCCCCACAACATGATGCTGCCACCCCCGTGCTTCACGGTTGGGATGGTGTCTTCGGCTTGCAGGCCTCCTCGCTTTTCCTCCAAACATAACGATGGAACATTAGGCCAAACAGTTCTATATTTGTTTTCATCAGACCAGAGGACATTTCTCCAAAAATTACAATCTTTGTCCCCATGTGCAGTTGCAAACGGTAGTCTGGCTTTTTTATGGCGGTTTTGAAGCAGTGGCTTCTTCCTTGCTGAGCGGCCTTTCAGGTTATGTCGATATAGGACTCGTTTTACTGTGGATATAGAACCTTTTGTACCTGTTTCCTCCAGCATCTTCACAAGGTCCTTTGCTGTTGTTCTGGGATTGATTTGCACTTTTCGCACCACAGTACATTAATCTCTAGGAGACAGAACGCGTCTCCTTCCTGAGCGGTATGACGGCTGTGTGGTCCCATGGTGTTTATACTTGCGTACTATTGTTTGTACAAATGAACGTAGTACCTTCAGGCGTTTGGACATTGCTCCCAAGGATGAACCAGACTTGTGGAGATCTACAATTTTTTTTCTGAGGTCTTGGCTGATTTATTTAGATTTTCTCATGATGTCAAGCAAAGAGGCACTGAGTTTGAAGGTAGTCCTTGAAATACATCCACAGGTACACCTCCAATTGACTCAAATGATGTCAATTAGCCTATCAGAAGCTTCTAAAGCCATGACATAATTTTCTGGAATTTTCTAAGCTGTTTAAAGGCACAATCAACTTAGTGTATGTAAACTTCTGACCCATTGGAATTGTGATACAGTGAATTATAAGTGAAATAATCTGTCTGTAAACAATTGTTGGAAAAATTACTTGTGTCAGGCACAAAGTAGATGTCCTAACCGACTTGCCAAAACTATAGTTTGTTAACAAGAAATTTGTAGAGTGGTTGAAAAACGAGTTTTAATGACTCCAACCTAAGTGTATGTAAACGTCCGACTTCAACTGTATATGGATCGTGAGGAGGAAAAAGGAAACCTTTGTGCGATGCACACTTCTCTTTTGTTCACTGCGTCGGTTTGCGGTAAGTGTGGCATGTACTAAACACTTGAGAGTGTTTCGGTGTCTCGGCGGTCAAGCTTACATTGGAGACTGCATACTGGGGAAAAATAAAAACCAGAAGTGAACGCAACCTGTGTTGAAGTGATTCACTAATGAATTCAAGTGAGTGCTTTGAGAGAACCATTTCCTCAGTTCTTCTTCAGGGTTACTTGAACTTGTCAGGTTCTAATATCACCACAATGTATTAGACGTATACCTGTCGACCATGGAATGGCCTACACGTTTATATTATTATCCTAATATTTGGAATCAGGGTTATTTTATACTATAGGGAACAGTAAGTTACAGTATTTACGGATCTATGGAGACTACAGACGCACAGTATATAATTTGTGGTCATGTGTAAACGTGTATCCGACCAATACAATACGATTTGATTTGAAGCGGTCAGACTTTTTCCATTACATAATGTGGTCTCGGGTCAAAAATTGGTCCCAGAGCTCAATCGTCCACTGTTTGTTCACTCACCCTTACTGATCAGAGCCCAGAGCACTCAGAGAAGATAGGAAATTAACTGAAGGAGCACTACTACAGAGTCCATGTTATCATACAGCTGCAACTGGGTCAGATTATCCCACCTTGACAGTACGGAGGCATATCACGGTTCATGCTGAACAAATTCCTCCTGTTGTGAATGGATATCATGGAATCCCCAGGCCTTGAGGCAACAATGTGGGTAAACGTACAGAGTGCTGAAAGGTTAGTTGAAAACAGCAGGAATGGAGTGAATGGAGAGCTGAGGCAAGTGCATGGGCTTTCTCTCTCTCGGGGGAACAAACATTAGACGTTGAGTTAGCCAGTTAACAAAAGCTAACATGGTTGGCAAAACGTTAAATAAGGAGTAAGTAGACACATCCGATGGACTGTGATAGTGCGGTAAGGGTGGTTAGCAAGTTGAGGGGAGAGAGTGTGTGTACGTGTGCAGGAGGATAAGTTAGCCAGACTTGATGGGTGTGAAATGGTGGTTAGCGAGCGTGTCAGATAATTAGCGGTTAGCACGCTAACTCACTGACCTCCTCCCAGCCTTTCCCCTCGGAGTAGGAAATCACATCCAGCACTGGATTGGACAGGTAGCCGTCACTGTTGAACGAGTAGTCCCGGCCACTCAGCGTAATGTTACTGAAAAACCTGGAAGACAGGAAAGGGAGTGTGGGAATGGCAGACAGAAAGAAATAGAAACAGGGAAACAGAGAGAATAGAGAGGCACACGAAACAACTTTCAGCACAGACAGACAGAGAAACTGAGAAACAGGAGACGGAAAAACAGAGAAACGGAGTGGCATGCTAGACTTTCAGTAAGATTCAAGTTTTAGCTGGAAGTGACAGGGAAGGCGATGAGAGAGTGGCAGAGCGAGAGAGAGAGAGGCAGCGAGAGTGGGAGAGCGAGAGAGGGAACGAGAGAAGCAGGGGACACTTAATACTAGATATCTTTCATGTGTCTTCAGCTGCAAGCTTTGTAGTTGAAAGACTAGAGTGGCAGAGTGGCAGGGTGAGAGACAGCAGGATGCAGGTGGGCAGTTAGGCACTTCACTAAAGATCTCTCTATGTCCCAAGCTGCTTGTTATTATGTTCCAGCCATGTACAGTTACAGGTAGCTACGTGACATGAAATGTAAATAAATCAATTACTTGATGAATAAAACATGTGAGCTCGCCTTTTGGAGTAGCCAAAGTTCTGCAAACGGCGAGTAGTTTCTGCTTATCACATGAATAATGTGCAGAAATTGTGAGTGGTTGAGATTTGCAAAGACAGCAGTATGCAGCGATGTAGGGTAGGCAGGCTATTTTCCATAGTCTTCAACGCATCTGTATCGCGTTGATATCGATAGTGCTAATGGTTTCCCAGCCCTACCCTGATAATCAGGGGTAAAAGCTATAGAGCAAACTACACTAGCTGTTGGCTTTCATGTTTTTCATGTTGCTGTTAGAGGCAGTCTGTCGGTCGGTTACAGAATCTGAGATGCTTCTGTGTCACCATGACAACACTGCACCTAAAAGCACCATTCACAGAGGACGCCAGTCAGATAGAATGTTAAAAAACCAACGGCGGTTCACTTTTTCTCTCCCTTCCTTCAAAAGGCATTTGGAATCTTGTCGTCAGCGCTTTCTTGTTTTCGTGATGCAGCAATCGCTGATTGAAGATGCCCTCATTTCCTTTCATCCAGCCATTATTTATACGAGGCTGTCACATAGAAAGCCTACCACGTAATATGAGATGTTTATCTGCGTCTCACCCACTGCCCTCTCTCGAACTTCACAAGAGTATTGAGCTGAATTATGACCTATAATTTATGGGTATTTCTAGATCATATAGTAGGAGAAATTATTCACATTCTGGCACATGATAAGACAGGCTGGAGCCCTACTTCTAGGGCTGTGCTGATCTTCCTATCCTTCCTGTTGCTACTGTATACAGTATATGAGGGGCAATAATGGAATGCAAAGTAATGGAATGCAATGCAAATGAGCTAGAAGGCTGTATATGTTTATTAAGGCTGTATGAAGGAGTCACAAAGGGCATTAGAACTTTTCACACATGATTTGTCCAACCAAGCCTATAAAGAGAATACTGACGGCAAACAGAAATCCAATAGAAAGCAGAAAAAAATGAAAGCAGAAAACACCCTCGGTCTCTATTCTACATTCAAATGATTATTTCATGGTTTGGAAAAATAGAGGAGAAATTCTGCTGACAAACACAAAACTATTCAGAAGTTGCTTTTCTTATAAGATGAAGAAAGACAATGTGTTAATGTTAGCGCTCACTTGAACTCTGCAATGCCGCGGATCTCTCTGGGTGAGTGCCATGTTGTCATGGCGACACACCGTCATTGACATTACATGTGTTTCCACTGATGCCGAAACATTGTGAGGTGAACAAGCTACGGAATATTTGAATATAGATTTGTCTCTCGCACCGTAACAAAGACAACTCATAATGGCTAATTCATTCAGACAGAGAAAGATGGAGGGGGGAATAGAGAGCGCAAGAGAGAAAGAGAGAGAGAGAGAGAGAGAGAGAGGGAGAGAGAGTAGACAGGAAAGAGAGAGAGAGAGGGAGAGAGAGAGGGAGAGGGATAGGCAAAGTGGGAAAGCGAGTGAGAGAGAGTGATATGGGGAGTAGGGGTGAAGGGTTTGGGGTGGGGGGTTACTAGCTATTTAAACATCAGACGACATTCACATGAATGTACTCTCTTTAGAGCTGCATTTGCATGCCCCCCCTCCCCCCTTCTATTAGATTCTCCCATGCCTCACTGGTGCCAGCGCCTCCATTAGGAAACGGGACGGGTATGGGAACTGTTTGGTGTGTCCCTATGCTGTTGACAGTGCTCCTGCCATGATAGTGATGGCGCGGGAGATACAGAGAGAGGCCAGAAGAGCTTTGGTGGCTGGTTGGGTTCGTGGCTGTGTGTGACTGCCAATATTTATACCCTGCATTTGTATTTGAATTTATTAAGGATCCCCATTAGCATTAGGCAGCAGCTACTCTTCCTGGGATCCAGCAACATTAAGGCAGTTATGTACAATTTAAAATTGTATATAACACTTTTCACAACACATTAAGTGTGTGTGCCCTCAGGCCACTACTCTACTTCCACATATCTAAGCCACCACAATCAATTATCCTATTTACATGTAAAACGATGAAGCATCAGATCCCTTTTAGAGTCGGGCCAAGGGAGGAGAGAGATGGGGGGAAAAGGAAGAGAAGGTAAAGGGAAGAGACGGAGTGATGAGAAAAGGAGAGAATGAACCAGGGAGGAAGAGAAGAGAGAGAGAGAGAGGGTTGTGAAATGACAATAGATGGGAGAGCGTGGGAGGGAAGGAGGGAGGGAGGGAGGGATGGAGGGGAGAGAGAAGGAAATTAGATTGAGGATGAGATTGAATGGTGTAATAAAAACAAAGCATAAAGAGCATAGCGGTGGGAGAGATAGAGGGAGGAGAGAGGGGTGCAGGGATGACAGAGGAGCAGAGAGGTACGGAAGGGGATGCAGATGAAAGATAGAAAGAATTGTGAGAAAAAGAAGGGAGAGTGGTGAGAGGTAGATAATTGTAGTTTTACCTTGTCTGGTCAAATAAATGTATTAAAGAGACCCATTATAGCTGACACATCAAAAATGAATGAACAGTAGGTGGTAATTAATACATAAATTGGTACCATTTAGGCCTTTGGTAACAATTTACTGCCTTCAGAAAGTATTGACACCCCTTGAAATTGATTACATTGAGATTTCTTGTAATAATGTCAAAGTGGAATTATGTTTTTTGAAATTTGTACACATGAATAAAAAATGAAAAGCTGAAATGTCGTGTCAATAAATATGTAATTTCAATACGTATTGTTATGGCAAGTCAAAATAAGTTCAGGAGTAAAAATGTGCTTAACAAGTCACAATAGGTTGCATGGACTTACTTTGTGTGCGATAATAGTGTTTAACACGATTTTTTGAATGACTACCTCATCTCTGTACCCCACACATATTATCTGTAAGGTCCCTCAGTCAAGTAGTGAATTTCAAACACAGATTCAACCACAAAGACCAGGGAGGTTTTCCAATGACAGTAAAGAAGGGCACCTATTTGTAGGGTAAAAATAAGAAAAGCATACTTTTTAATATCCCTTTGAGCATGGTGAAGTTATTAATTACACTTTGGATGGCGTATCAATAAACCCAGTCACTACAAAGATTGTCACGTTCATTGAAAGGATCGGACCAAGGCGCAGCGTGCGTAGAGTTCCACATTCTTTAATAGTGAAACTTACAACAAAAACAACAAAGAATATAAGAAACGTGCAGTATTGCAGTGCACAAGGCAGCTATACAAAAACAAGATCCCACAACACAAACGAGGAAAATGGCTACCTAAATATGATCCCCAATCAGAGACAACGATAAACAGCTGTCTCTGATTGGGAACCATATCAGGCCAACATAGACATACAAAAACCCCTAGACATACAAAAAATCCTAGACATACAAAAACCCTAGACATACAAAAACTAGCGTACCCACCCTAGTCACACCCTGACCTAACCAAAATATATAGAAAAACAGAGATATCTAAGGTCAGGAAGTGACAAAGAAACAGGTGTCCTTCCTAACTCAGTTGCCAGAGAGGAAGGAAACCGCTCAGGGATTTCACCATGAAGCCAATGGTGACTATAAAACAGTTACATTGTTTAGTTACAGAGTTTAATGGTTGTTATAGGAGAAAACTGAGGATGGATCAACAACATTGTAGAAACTCAAAAAAACTAAACTAATTGACTGAGTGAAAAGATTGTACAGATTTTTTTTTTTTTTCAAAACATGTCTCCTGTTTGCAACAAGGCAATAAAGTAATACTGCAAAAAATTTGGCAAAGCAATTAACTTTTTGTCCTGAATTCAACACATTACTGAGTACCACTCTCTATATTTTCAAGCTTAGTGGTGGCTGCTTTATGTTATGGGTAATCGTAATCTTGTAATCGTCATTTCAGGATAAAAAATAAACAGAATTGAGGCAAAGGCAAAATCCTAGAGGAAAACCTGGTTCAGTCTGCTTTCCACCAGACACTGGGAAATTAATTCACCTTTCTGCAGGACTATAACCTGAAACACAAGGCCAAATCTACACTATAGTTTCTTATCAAGAAGACAGTGAATGTTCTTGAGTGGCTGAGTAACAGTTTTTACTTAAATCTGCTTGAAAATCTATGGCAAGACCTGAAAATGGTTGTGTCTAGCAATGAATAACAACCAATTTGACAGAGCTTGAAGAATTCTTAAAAGAATAACGGGTTAATGTTGCACAATCCAGGTGTACAAAGCTCTTAGCGAATTACTCAGAAAGACTTACCGCTGTAATCGCTGCCAAAGGGGTTTACATGTATTGACACAGGGGTGTGAATATTTATGTAAATTAGATATTTCTGTATTTCATTTTCAATACATTTCTACACATTTCTAAAAATATGTTTTCACTTTTTGTGTGTAGATGTGTGAGAAAAAAAAATATATTTAATCCATTTTGAATTCAGGCTGTAACACACATGAAATGTGGAATAAGTAAAGGGGTATGAATACTTTCTGAAGGCACTGTATCTATAGCCTATCAGTAACATTTCAACTAACGATCTACTAACCTTAGCCCTAACCCTTACCCTTATCCTAACCCTAAACTTAACCCTAGCCCTAACCCTTACTCTAAACCTAACCCTAACCGTAACCTAACCAAGCAGTTTGCTTATCAACAGATAGTTTGATGATAGTATGACCATCTGCACAGCATCTACAGATTGAAAATCCAGACTATCCAAATAAAGTTTGACCAGGCCTTTGTAGTTATTATGGAATACATCCTCAGCAGTTCATTTAATCCCCCAATGCTAGTCAATAAACTAGCTTGATTAGCATAGACAAGTCATGTATTTTAACTTGATTTACATGGACTCAACATGGCATGCACAGTATCTTTAACTTGATTCACATTGACTCAACAAGCTATGTACAGTTGAAGTCGGAAGTTTACATACACTTAGGTTAGGACATCTACTTTGTGTATGACACAAGTCATTTTTCCAACAATTGTTTACAGACAGATTATTTTACTTATAATTCACTGTATTACAATTCCAGTGGGTCAGAAGTTTACATACACTAAGTTGACTGTGCCTTTAAACAGCTTGGAAAATTCCAGAAAATTATGTCATGGCTATAGAAGCTTCTGATAGGCTAATTGACATCATTTGAGTCAATTGGAGGTGTACCTGTAGATGTATGTCAATGCCTACCTTCAAACTCAGTGCCTCTTTGCTTGACATCATGGGGAAATCAAAAGAAATCAGCCAAGACCTCAGAAAAAAAAAATGGAGACCTCCACAAGTCTGGTTCATCCTTGGAAGCAATTTTCAAACGCCTGAAGGTACCACGTGCATCTGTACAAATGGGACCACGCAGCCATGGGACCCTGACTCAGTTACACCAGCTCTGTCAGGAGGAATGGGCCAAAATTCACCCAACTTATTTTGGGAAGCTTGTGGAAGGCTACCCAAAACGTTTGACACAAGTTAAACAATTTAAAGGCAATGCTACCAAATACTATTTGAGTATATGTAAACTTCTGACCCACTGGCAATGTATAAAGTATAAACACCATGGGACCACGCAGCCGTCATACCGCTCAGGAAGGAGACGCGTTCTGTCTCCTAGAGATGAACGTACTTTGGTGTGAAAAGTGCAAATCAATCCCAGAACAACAGCAAAGGACCTTGTGAAGATGCTGGAAGAAACAAGTACAAAGGTATCTATATCCACAGTAAAACAAGTCCTATATTGACATAACCTGAAAGGCCTCTCAGCAATGAAGATGCCACTGCTCCAAAACCGCCATAAAAAAGAAAGACTACGGTTTGCAACTGCACATGGGGACAAAGACTGTACTTTTTGGAGAAATGTCCCCTGATCTGATGAAACAAAAATAGAACTGTTTGGCCATAATGACCATCTATGTTTGGAGGAATAAGGGGGAGGCTTGCAAGCCGAAGAACACCATCCCAACCGTGAAGCACGGGGGTGGCAGCATCAAGTTGTGGGGGGGACTTTGCTGCAGGAGGGACTGGTGCACTTCACAAAATAGATGGCATCATGAGGAAAGAAAATTATGTGGATATATTGAAGCAACATTTCAAGACATCAGTCAGGAAGTTAAAGCTTGGTTGCAAATGGGTCTTCCAACTGGACAATGACCCCAAGCATACTTCCAAAGTTGTGGCAAAATGGCTTAAGGACAACAAAGTCAAAGTATTGGAGTGGCCATCACAAAGCCCTGACCTCAATCCCATAGAAAATTTGTGGGCAGAACTGAAAAAGCGTGTGCGAGCAAGGAGGCCTAAAATCCTGACTCCGTTACACCAGCTCTGTCAGGAGGAATGGGCCAAAATTCAACCAACTTATTGTGGGAAGCTTGTGGGAAGCTTATTGTGGGAAGCTTATTGTGGGAAGCTTCCGATGGTTCAGTCTACGCTGATTGGTTGAATTTGTCCACAGAAACTCACTGCCCTCCTGAAGACAAACAATGTATACGAAATGCTTCAGTCTGGTTTTAGACCCCATCATAGCACTGAGACTGCACTTGTGAAGGTGGTAAATGACCTTTTAATGGCGTCAGACCGAGGCTCTGCATCTGTCCTCGTGCTCCTAGACCTTGGTGCTGCTTTTAATACCATCGATCACCACATTCTTTTGGAGAGATTGGAAACCCAAATTGGTCTACACGGACAAGTTCTGGCCTGGTTTAGATCTTACCTGTCGGAAATATATCAATTTGTCTCTGTGAATGGTTTGTCCTCTGACAAATCAACTGTAAATTCCGGTGTTCCTCAAGGCTCCGTTTTAGGACCACTATTATTTTCACTATATATTTTACCTCTTGGGGATGTCATTCGAAAACATAATGTTAACTTTCACTGCTATGCGGATGACACACAGCTGTACATTTCAATGAAACATGGTGAAGCCYCAAAATTGCCCTCSCTRGAAGCCTGTGTTTCAGACATAAGGAAGTGGATGGCTGCAAACTTTCTACTTTTAAACTCGGACAAAACAGAGGTGCTTGTTCTAGGTCCCAAGAAACAAAGAGATCTTCTGTTGAATCTGACAATTAATCTTGATGGTTGTACAGTCGTCTCAAATAAAACTGTGAAGGACCTCGGCGTTACTCTGGACCCTGATCTCTCTTTTGACGAACATATCAAGACTGTTTCAAGGACAGCTTTTTCCATCTACGTAACATTGCAAAACTCAGAAACTTTCTGTCCAAAAATGATGCATAAAAATGTATCCATGCTTTTATCACTTCTAGGTTAGACTACTGCAATGCTCTACTTTCCGGCTACCCGGATAAAGCACTAAATAAACTTCAGTTAGTGCTAAATACGGCTGCTAGAATCCTGACTAGAACCAAAAAATGTGATCATATTACTCCAGTGCTAGCCTCCCTACACTGGGTTCCTGTTAAGGCAAGGGCTGATTTCAAAGTTTTACTGCTAACCTACAAAGCATTACATGGGCTTGCTCCTACCTATCTTTTGGTCCTGCCGTACATACCTACACGTACGCTACGGTCACAAGACGCAGGCCTCCTAATTGTCCCTAGAATATTTAAGCAAACAGCTGGAGACAGGGCTTTCTCTTATAGAGCTAAATTTTTATGGAATGGTCTGCCTACCCATGTGAGAGACGCAGACTCGGTCTCAACCTTTAAGTCTTTACTGAAGACTCATCTCTTCAGTAGGTCATATGATTGAGTGTAGTCTGGCCCAGGAGTGTGAAGGTGAATGGAAAGGCTCTGGAGCATCAATCCGCCCTTGCTGTCTCTGCCTGGCCGGTTCCCCTCTCTCCACTGGGATTTTCTGCCTCTAACCCTATTACAGGGGCTGAGTCACTGGCTTACTGGTGCTCTTCCATGCCGTCCCTAGGAGGGGTGCGTCACTTGAGTGGGTTGAGTCACTGACGTGGTCTTCCTGTCTGGGTTGGCGCCCCCCTTTGTGTTGCGCCGTGGTGGAGATCTTCGTGGGCTATACTCTGCCTTGTCTCAGGATGGTAAGTTGGTGGTTGAAGGTATCCCTCTAGTGGTGTGGGGGCTGTGCTTTGGCAAAGTGGGTGGGTTATATCCTGCCTGTTTGGCGCTGTCCGGGGGTATCATCAGATGGGGCCACAGTGTCTCCTGACCACTCCTGTCTGAGCGTTCAGTATTTATGCTGCACAAGTTTATGTGTCTGGAGGCTAGGGTCAGTCTGTTATATCTGGAGTATTTCTCCTGTCTTATCCGGTGTCCTGTGTGAATTTAACTTCTTTGGGGTAGGGGGCAGTATTTTCACGTCCGGATGAAAAGCATGCCCAGAGTAAACTGCCTGCTACAAAGCCATAAAAGCTAGAATATACATATTATTAGTAGATTTGGATAGAAAACACTCTGAAGTTTCTAAAACTGTTTGAATGATGTCTGTGAGTATAACAGAACTCATATGGCAGGCAAAAACCTGAGAAAAAATCCAACCAGGAAGTGGGAAATCTGAGGTTGGTCGATTTTCAACTCAGCTCCTATTGAAGATACAGTGGGATATTGCACTTCCTAAGGCTTCCACTAGATGTCAACAGTCTTTAGACCCTTGTCTGATGCTTCTACTGTGAAGTGGGGCCGAAGGAGAGGGGAATGAGTAAGGTCTATCATGACCTGAACATGCGCTGACCATGCGCGTTCACGTGAGTGCGAGCTCTGTTCCATCGCACTTCTGAAGACAAAGGAATACTCCGGTTGGAACATTATTGAAGAATTATGTTAAAAACATCCTAAAGATTGATTCAATACTTCGTTTGTCATGTTTATACGGACTGTAATATAACTTTTTTAACTTTTCGTCCATACTTTCCGCTGGACTTGCCCGTGCGTCGTGAGTTTGGAAAGTGTACTGAACGCTAGAAACAACAAGCGAGCGATTGGACATAAATGATGGACATTATCGAAAAAAACAAACATTTATTGTGGAACTGGGATTCCTTACCATTCTGATGAAGATCATCAAAGGTAAGTGAATGTTTATAATGTTATTTCTGACTTCTGTTGACTGCACAATATGGCGATATATTTGTGTCTTGATTGGGCTCTGAGCGCCGCGACTCAGATTATTGCATGGTTTGCTTTTTCCGTAAAGCTTTTTTGAAATCTGACCACGCGGTTGTATTAAGGAGAAGTGCATCTAAAATTCCATGCATAACAGTTGTATCTTTTAGCAATGTTTATTATGAGTATTCCTGTAAATTGATGTGTCTCACTGCAAAATCAAAGGATGTTTTGGAACTTCTGAACGTAAGGCGCCAATGTAAACTCAGATTTCTGGATATAAATATGAACTTTACCGAACAAAACATACATGTATTGTGTAACATGAAGTCCTATGAGTGTCATCTGATGAAGATCATCAAAGGTAAGTGATTAATTTTATCTATATTTCTGCTTTTTGTGAATCCTCTCTTTGGCTGGAAAAATGACTGTGTTTTCTGTGAATAGGCACTCACCTAACATAACTGTTTGGTTTGCTTCGTCGTAAAGCCTTTTTGAAATCGGACACTGTGGCTGGATTTACAACAAGTGAATCTTTAAAATGGTGTAAAATACATGTATGTTTGAGGAATTTTAATTATGGGATTTCTGTTGTTTTGAATTTGGCGCCCTGCAGTTTCACTGGCTGTTGTACGTACCCTAGAGAGGTTAAGTATGCTCTCTAATTCTCTCTTTCTCTCTTTCTTTCTTTCTCTCTCTTGGAGGACCTGAGCCCTAGGACCATGCCTCAGGACTACCTGGCATGATGACTCCTTGCTGCTCCCAGTCCACCTGTGCCGTGCGCTGCTCCAGTTTCAACTGTTCTGCCTGCGGCTATGGAACCCTGACCTGTTCACCGGATGTGCTACCTGTCCCAGACCTGCTGTTTTCAACTCTAGAAACAGCAAGAGCGGTAGAGATACTCTCAATGATCGGCTATGAAAATCCAACTGCATTTACTCCTGAGGTGCTGACTTGTTGCACCTCGACAACTACTGTGATTATTATTATTTGACCATGCTGGTCATTTATGAACATTTGAACATCTTGGCCATGTTCTGTTATAATCTCACACCGGCACAGCCAGAAGAGACTGGCCACCCCTCATAGCCTGGTTCCTCTCAAGTTTTCTTCCTAGGTTTTGGCCTTTCTAGGGAGTTTTTCCTAGCCACCGGCTTCTACACCTGCATTGCTTGCTGTTTGGGATTTTAGGCTGGGTTTCTGTCAGCCTTTGATGTAAGGGCTAATATAATACATTTGATTTGGAAGGCTACACGAAACGTTTGAGCCAGTTAAACAATTTAAAGGCAATGCTACCAATACTACTATGAGTGATGTAATAACTTCTGACCCACTGGGAATGTGAATGAAAATAAAAGCCAAATAAATGATTCTCTCTACTATTATCTGACATTTCACATTCTTAAAATAAATTGGTGATCCTGACTGACCTAAGACAGGGTGTTTACTAGGATTAAATGTCAGGAATGTGAGAAACTGAGTTTAAATGTATTTGGCTAAGGTGTATGTAAACTTCTGACTTCAACTGTATCTTTAACTTAATTTACATGAACGCAACAAGTCTTGCACCTTTTAACTTGATTCATAGGTGGCATAAGTCATGTATCTTTAACTTGATTCACAAATTAGATTGTTCATGTATCTTCACTTCAACACAGGAACATGACTCATGTTCTGATTGTGATTCATGGCTATTTACTTTATTCTGACACGTACTGTATATGGACGGACACAGACATACAGCATGTACACATGGCTCATGTATCTTTCAGACAATGTACTGACGAATGACACGGAGGGACTTGGAGGGTCACCTATAGAACACGGTTGACAGGCAGCAAAAGACAGACGGAGGGAGATACAGAGACTTCTCATACACAACTGAGAACTAGACAGGGGAGAGAGAGAAAATGAGGGCGAGAGAGAGAGAGAGAGAAAGAGAGGTTGAAGTGTTTCAGCTGTTGATGGGGAGAGGAGGCAGACAAGGGGGAGAGAGAGAGAGAGGGGACGAGACAGACACAGAGATAATCAGCGATGACAGAGAAAGGCAGAGAGAGAGAGATAAGGAAAGACAAAGAGGCCGATATAGACAGAGACAGAAAGAGAGAGGGGAGAAAGGGAAGAGAGAGAACGAGAGGCAGAGACACACTGAGGATAGAGAGAAGCAGATGGACAGAAAGAGGCAGGCAGAGAAATAGAGAGAGAATGAGAGAGAGAGCGAGAGAGCGAGAGAGAGAGAGAGAGAGAGAGATAGAGAGAGAGAGAGAGAGAGAGAGAGGAGAGAGAGCGAGAGATAGAGAGAGAGAGAGAGAGAGAGAGAGAGAGAGAGAGAGAGAGAGAGAAAACAGCCGCAGCAGTATTGACACTCCTCTGCCACAGCTGAGCAGTTTCCCCCCTGAGAGTTCTGAAGGAGCACCCCGCTCTCCTCACTGATCCTGTCTGGCACCTCTGCGTCTGGTTGCCATCTGTCTGGCAGTTGCCTGCGAAGTAGTGTGGCCCTCGGGCCCAGCCGTACTCCTTCCTCAAAGCCATGGCTCCGTGGGTCAGCACAGACACCCCTTTGGCGATCCTCCTGCGGGGCTCGTCCTCCACGCCTGCGGCCGCACTGCGAACAGGGCCTTGGGGAGGCCCTCAGGCCAAGGCCGGACAGGGCTGGCCCACGGCGAACCACATGTGGGAGTGTCCGGCCTGACCCGAGGCCCAGGCCGCCTTGAAGATCAGTGCGGCCCTCCTCCTGGGAGCAGTAAGGAGACGCACCGACTGGAAGGAGCGGGGGGGGAGGAGAGGAAGAAGAGGGTAGAGGGGGGGGGGGGGGGGGCGGCAGTTAAGTGGGAGTCTTTGTTGGACCAGAACTAGGTCAAATGATGTCAGTCACACTGTGGCAGTTTTGGGGGGGTTGCTGACCCTGTTCACTGCGCTCTTTGAAAACATTTAAATTCAGGCCATTTCCCACTCAGACTACAGCAGTGGACAGTTTTTGGGGGCGAAATTTCATATCGTTACATCATTTATGTTTCTCTTTGTCCATTCTCCTATTTCTTATTTACATATATATCAAAAAGACCATCAACAGCAGGGTTTCCATTACATGGAAGAAAAGACTGAATTCAATGTCCCAGGTTGAACTATTTGAAGTATTCCAGTTAATTTATAAACTATTCTGAAAAACTGGCAGAATATCTTAGCATATTTTCCAAGACAGGTGATTGGAGTGTCTTTCAGGTAATTGGATACCAAGACAATTCTGTACTAATTAGTGTCTAATTAATTCTTAGCAGGAATGAAATCCGGCATAGACTGCACAGCAGGGTCCCCGGGAACAAGGAAACACTGTCCTGCAGTACAGGTACACTGCGATGAAAGGACTGCAAAGACAGGACGACGGCATGAAATACAACAAAGGTCCCTACAGTCCTGTGGCTGGTATAGCGGGTTGAGTTACCATCTGCAGCACATCTATACAGTCTGATGGTCTATGGAGTTTTTAGTGCAGACCGGGAATGGGCAGGACTGGGGTGTATACACAACTGCATGTTTACCCTTTCAGTGTGGGATCAAATCCCAGTCCCACAGCTATTCTCTCCCCGTCTCCCTTCTACCCTCAACCCTGTGTCGTGGAAATTCTTACACAGGGACCCTCAAAGTCAATCTTAAACTAATCATTCTTTATTTGTCAGTGCGCTGGAGAGGTTCCAACCAACTCAATGCACCATAGTACACATGTCAATCAGGAGCTCTGCCTGGGCAGTCCCTGCAGTTGTCTTATATACGGCTATACACAGAGAAGTTATACTTGCATGATTTAGCATAATTAAATCATCATTACCGTTTTGTTTCATAACATGTGACAGACCAATACCTCACGATGCTTCTTCTCTCTAAGCGGAGACTTTGACACTGAGATATCTTTCGTTCGTTCTCAAAACAAGGTCTGGGCATACTGCCAAATTGCAGCTACTGCTAGTGAGGATTTGTACAGTCAGCCACTTGCATGAACACAGAAATTGGTTTATAGAACAGCACATGAATAGAACACAGAAATTGGTTTATAGAACAGCACATGAATAGAACACAGAAATTTGTTATAAGAAAAGCACAAATTCCATTACACCTGTCTAAAGAAATAAACATGAAAATGACTAAATGATTAAGAAGAGGGAATAAAAGGGTCCCCAGTGTAGACCCTGTGGCATAGTGGTAACAAGCCGAAGAACACCATCCCAACCGTGAAGCACGGGGGTGGCAGCATCATGTTGTGGGGGTGCTTTGCTGCAGGAGGGACTGGTGCACTTCACAAAACAGATGGCATCATGAGGCAGGACAATTATGTGGATATATTAAAGCAACATCTCAAGACATCATTCAGGTAGTTAAAGCTTGGTCGCAAATGGGTCTTCCAAATGGACAATGACCCCAAGCATACTTCCAAAGTTGTGGCAAAATAGCTTAAGGACAACAAAGTCAAGGTATTGGAGTGGCCATCACAAACCCGGACCTCAATCCTATAGAAAATGTATGGGCAGAACTGAAAAAGCTTGTGTGAGCAAGGAGGCCTACAAAACTGACTCAGTTACACCAGCTCTGTCAGGAGGAATGGGCCAAAATTCATCCAACTTAGTGTGGGAAACTTGTGGAAGGCTACCTGAAACGTTTGACCCAAGTTAAACAATTTAAAGGTATTGCTACCAAATACTAATTGAGTGTATGTAAACTTCTGACCCACTGGGAATGTGATGAAAGAAATAAAAGCTGAAATAAATCATTCTCTCGACTATTATTCTGACATTACACATTCTTAAAATAAAGTGGTGATCCTAACTGACCTAAGACAGGGAATTGTTGATGGGATTAAATGTCAGGAATTGTGAAAAACTGAGTTTAAATGTATTTGGCTAAGGTTGTAAGTAATCCTCCGACTTCAACTGTACATGCCTCCCCACCGGAGACCTGGGTTCAATCCACAGCATCCGTTCCTCCTGTGTCTCCCCTCTCCATCAGTATCCTCCCTCTACTTCTGTACCATAAAAAAGTACAGCAAATTGAAAAAAGGTCACAGCCGTCTCACCTGCGCCTCGTTCTCCTTGAGCAGCCTGCGTGTGCGCGTCCCTCCCGGGTCGTCGGTGACGTTGAGCATGACCACTCCCTTCTTCTCCCAGCCGATGAAGGATCCGTCCGTCAGGCCCTCCACCATGGCCAGGAAGTCCTCGTAGCCGTGGTGACGCGTAGCCACCACGGAAAAGGAGGTCCAGTCGAACTCCTCCAGCACCTCGAAGATCACGTCCAGCTGCATGGCTGTGGAGCAGGTGAACTGGAGGTAGATGGAGCCGCTCTCCTGGGGGAGGAGGACAACAGTGGTGTACAGAAGGGGGAGAAAACGGTTTGTTAAAGAGTGAAATGGGTTTTCAGGACCTGGAGAGGGATAGAGAAAGAGGTGGCAGTGAACTGTCTCCTAGAGGGTTTTGTTCAGTAGGGAGACATTTTTTGAAGCGGAGTGAAATGGGGAGGTAGTATGTGAACAGAGTTTATTTTCTGCTATTGCCTCCTGAAATATGTATTATTTTTTACATAAACAAAAGTATTTCGGGGGGGGGACATGTTACCAAGAAAAAATTGGGGGAAAATATTGTTATTTATCTTTTAAAGTGCTAAATTGTTCTCTGTAGTGGTCATTAGGACATAAATATTTTACATTTACATTATAGTCAATGGGTACTGTAGGTAAAAAACCTAGCTGCGGCATCCAGGTGTCCACTACAGAGGACATTTCTTGATAACCTCTTAATTTAGCTCTTATTTCACGTGCAAAAAGTATTACACGGTCCTGACAACTCACTTAACTATTCCTGAGATATTCACTTACTAGAAGCAATTTGAATATCAAACTCACAAAAATTATAATTTATAATTACACACACTTCTTACAAAATTTCCATAAAATGTGCTAATTTTCACAGCAGCCATTTTTCTAAGAAGCAGGAAGATAAAATTGTCAAGGTCACATCCCCATACATGCGATATCATTGAAAAGCCCAGAATGTCCTCTCAAATGGACAACAGGACTTAATACAGTGGCTTGTATGGCCTCAGAGATACGGTTAAGAACGGATGTCCACTAGAGAGGACAAAAATGAATTGCTGTGTCTCAGGAGGATAGAGGAGGAATCAAGGCCTCGCATTCACAATGAGTCTCGGAGTAGGAGTGCTGATATAGAATCAGTTTAGCCTTTTAGGTCATAATGAGTAAGATACATGGACAGGAGAGACCTGATCCTAGATCAGCACTCCTACGCTGGGACGCTTTATGAATACAGTGGAGTCCAATGTTGTGTTCAATAGGGAGAAAACATTTTGAAACGAGGAGGTAGTATCTGAACGTGTCATACAAGAACACATTCTTCCTACTGAACATAGTCCCTGTTAGGAGTAATGTAAAATAAGAATGACAATGTGAGCTTAATTCAAACCTACACGCACTGCAGTGGCTTAGTCTGATGGAGGCCTATTTTAAACGTTGGTTAGAAAGATCCATTAAAGTTGTGGTACATCAAGTTTCTTACCTATTCAGTGGCTTACATTCATGCCATAGCAATTTTACCCATGGTTAAATAGGCCTATAATGACACAATGCCTATGGGTAGTATAAAAGCCCTTCTACTGCTGCTACCACCCAGGTAGACTCCTTTCAAAGCTTCCTGTTTTCAGAGTAACAACTACACGCGTAGGTAGTAGTCATTACCCAAAGACACCGCGCAAACATCGATATGGCCATTTTAATTGAATTCCAGTCTCAATAGCCTTCCTCCCTTTCTTGTTCTTTTCTCTTTGTCTGTCTTGTGTAGACATGTGACAGGGTCTACTGTGAAGTCATTCCAGTACAGTCCAACAGTATGTCCCAAATGGCAAACCTATTCCCTTTACAGTGCACTACTTTTGACCAGAGCCTTATGGGCCCTGCTTAAAAGTAGTGCACTATGTAGGGGATAGGGTGTCATTTGGAACACAATCAGTATGTCCCTGTGTTTTTTTTAACCAGACGTGGGTTGAATTATAATGATTTGTTATTCACCGTGCCACTATTTCCATTTTTATGAAAATGGTCAACTTATCTTTAACTCTGCATTGTTAGAAAAGGCCCCATAAGTAAGCATTTCAATGTTAGTCTACATCTAACAGTGAATCCTTTTATTTGATTTGAAATCCTGTATTGTACTGTAGGCCATCATTTTAAATGAAAAAGACTAGCCTTCCTCTTCTCGTCTCCGTTCTTTCATCTTCACTGATCGGACCAGATTGGACAGGTAAAAGTGATATGAGGAAAGCCTACAATTGTCCCGGTTCTTTTAGATTAGATTAGGATAAGAACAGATGGAGGAATGGAAGATTGTGTACTGAAAGGTTTAAGTAGAGGATAAGGTTTCTAGACCCTTGTACATAAGACAGATAAAATAACAGAGCCAGAGATGGGCAAAGATATTTAAAAAATGTTTCTTGTTAGAAAATACAACATATCAAAGTCAAATACAAAAGTACTTTTGCCAAGTAATGTATTTCATTAAAATACGTGCAAGTAGCCCCATTAACAACAACAACATTCTCAGTAACGATTACAGAAATGTTTTACTTGCTATGACTTTGATGTGGTTGTTTATATACCTTAGTTGAATGTACTGACTGCTGTAAGACGCTCTGGACAAGAGCGTCTGCTAAACGACCAAAATGTACACTTGTAAAAATGAACACTTGCAAAGCACACTGGGTATTATATTCTAATGAGCTCTACTCCCAAACAATTTGTATTTTAATTAAATATGGCCTTGTTTGTGGGCAGAGCTCATTAGAATAATAGCCAGTGTGTTATGCTAGTGTTCATTTGTCCATTTTGGTCATTTATCAGACACTCTTATCACACCCGAGTGCCATCAGACTTCTGATTACCAACGCTTGTGAACCGCTATAAAAAAAATGGTACAGAAAAGTATTTTGTATTGTCCCAAACTCAATCCTGTGGACCCCAAGTAGTGCACATTTTGTTTTTTGCCCTAGCACGACACAGTTGATTCAAATAAACAAATATTGATGGTTAGTTGATTACTGTGCAGTGCTAGGGTAAAAAAAAATATATGCACTACTCTAAAGTATCTTGTTACAAAATACATTGGATTGTACTTCAGGACAGTTACTCAAAAGTAATTTAAATATGTATTTCAAATACATGTAACAGAAATAAAGCCCATCTCTGAACAGGGGGATACAATTTAGAAGGAACTATGTACTAAGCATATGTAAATGACCCTCGTTGAACTCACTCACTATATACATTTTTCAGAGAGCTACAGTGCATTCGGAAAGTATTCAGACCCCTTGACGTTTTGCACATTTTGTTACATTACAGCCTTATTCTAAAATTGATTAAATTGCTTTTTTCCCTCATCAATCTACACACAATACCCCATAATGACAAAGCAAAAACTGTTTTTCTGACATTTTTGCAAATGTATTAAAAATTATCAACTTTAATATCACATTTACGTAAGTATTCAGACCATTTACTCAGTACTTTGTTGAAGCACCTTTGGTAGCAATTACAGCCTCGAGTCTTCTTGAGTATGACACTACAAGCTTGGCACACCTGTATTTGGGTAGTTTCTCCCATTCTTCTATGCAGATCCTCTCAAGCTCTATCAGGTTGAATGGGGAGCATCTCTGCACAGCTATTTTCAGGTCTCTCCGGAGAGGGGCTCTGGCTGTGCCACTCAAGGACATTCAGAGACGTGTCCCGAAGCCACTCCTGCGTTGTCTTTCTTGGCTGTGTGCTTAGAGTCGTTGTCCTGTTGGAAGTCTGGACCCCAGTCTGAGGTCCTGAGCGCTCTGGAGCAGGTTTTCATCAAGGATCTCTCTGTACTTTGTTCCGTTCCTCTTTCCCTCGATCCTGACTAGTCTCCCCGTCCCTGACGCTGAAAAACATAACCACAGCATGATGCTGCCACCACCATGCTTCAACGTAGGGATGGTGCCTTGTTTCCTCCAGACGTGACGCTTGGCATTCAGGCCAAAGAGATCAATCTTGCTTTCATCAGACCAGAGAATCTTGTTTTTCATGGTCAGAGAGTCCTTTAGGTGCCTTTCGGCAAATTCCAAGCAGGCTGCCATGTGCCTTTTACTGAGGAGTGGCTTCCATCTAGCCACTCTACCATAAATACCTGATTGGTGGAGTGCTGCAGAGATGGTTCTCCTTCTGGAAGGTTCTCCCATCTCCACAGAGGAACTCTGGAGCTCTGTCAGAGTGACCATCGGGTTCTTGGTCACCTCCCTGACCAAGGCCCTTCTACTCCGATTGCTCAGTGTGGTCTGGAAGCCAGCTCCAGGAACAATCTGGTGGTTGCAAACATCTTCCATTGAAGAATGCTGGAAGCCACTGTGTTCTTGGGGACCTTCAATGCTGCAGACATTTTTTGGGCACCCCTCCCCAGATCTGTGCCTCGACACAATCCTGTCTCGGACCTCTACGGACAATTACTTCGACATTATAGCTTGGTTTTTGCTCTGACATGCGCTGTCAACTGTGGGACCTTATAGAGACAATCAAGTTGCAGAAACATTTTAAGGATGATCAATGGAAACAGGATGCACCTGAGCTCAATTTCGAGTCTCATTGCAAAGGGTCTGAATACTTATGTAAAGAAGCTATTTCTGTTGTAGTTTTTTATATAAATTAGCAAAAATGTCTAAAAACTTGTTTTCGCTTTGTAATTATGGGGTATTGTGTATAGATTGATGGGAAACCTTTTTTTTAAATCCGTTTTAGAATAAGGCTGTAACGTAACAAAATGCGGAAAAAGTCAAGGGGTCTGAATGCTTCCCGAATGCACTGTGCACAATTAACAAAGCCAAGTGAGACTTGAACGGAGCCTCTAATTGTAGAAAGGTTCACAGTTGGATATGTGTACAAAAATAGGTTAAGCATCAAATTATACATTTGGGTTTGAGAAGAAAGACTGATTAAAGGTGCTAGGCAAAGGTCTGGGTTGCCTTTAAGTGTTGGGCGCCCTTATCCTAAATGGGACTGCGTGGCGAATAAGCACATAAGTACACTTAGACAGGATATGCCATTGAGAGAGTCTCTAAAGGTAATGTTGTGCAACCACTCGCTCTGTTGTCTGCTTCATCAGCGGCTGATTTTGACCTTTGGAGACCAAGTGTTGAACCTTCCCAGCAATCAGTGACATTAATTGTTCAATTATAGCAAGTACGAGGCAGACACAAAAAGCAGCAGGACTGTGGCCCTCGAGAACTGAAGTAGTGTGCTCCTAATCAGACCACACTGTATACAGCGGGCAAACATTGTTGCAAAGATCAAATCAAATCAAATTGTAGTTATTACATGCGCCGAATACAACAGGTGTAGACCGTGAAATGCTTACTTACAAGCCCTTAACCAACGGTGCAGTTCAATACTAGTTGTATAAGGAGGACGTTCTGTGAACATCTTTTGAGCAACCAGAGAGCAACCAAAATACAACGTCTTTCCCCATGACGTCTTGAAAAAGACATCTTTACCTGGTTGTAACAGAGACCAGTTGGTTGCAATCTGGTTTTATGACGTCTTCTCAAACAGAAACCCAGTTTACAAGCAGAAAATGAAGGCATCATGTGCCAAATTAGTAAGGCTTCAAACACACAGTAATTTAGGACTTATTGTGGAAAATTCAATAATTCTGCCACGACAGAATGGTTGATTACTTGAAGTCCATTAACAAGGGAAAGGTCACAGCCAGGTAGTTACCTGTGGCTCCCTGCCCAGGCCGGCCCCTCCTCCCACGGCCACAACGGGCACTCCGGTCTGGGCCGAGACAAACTCCATCATGGGGGCCAGGGGAGCCTGGTTGTGTGGCGGGGGCCTCTCCTCCTCGAACACCAGGCCCTGGAGCGGCGTGGTGGCCAGCAGCTCACACAGCTGCAGAAGAAGGCTCGCCGGGCTGCTCTCGTTCACCGTCAGGTAGATCACGTTGGCCGGGCCATACTGCGTCATCACGCTGTCGCCCACCAGAGCCGCCGATGCAGACGCCAGCGGCGCGGACGCCGACACCGTAGCCAATGACGACGAGGCCCCCCTTCCCTGAGGCCCCCCCTGCCCGCCCGTTGCGCCCGTTCCCCCAGCAGCAGCCGTCTCCGGGAGCAGGGAGGAGCCCGAGTGGACCACAGCGATGTTGACTACGCCCAAGTCCCTCTCTCTCTCCCGGGGGCGGAGCAGGAGGGGAGGGGAGGAGCGGGCGGGCCCCGTGCAGGCCAGCACGGCCAACAGGAGGGAGAGGGCAGGCTTGGCCGCCATGGGGGAGGGAGGAGGGGGGGCGCAGTTTGGTGGGCGGAGTGGTGGCGGCGGTTCACAGGCGAAGAGGGACCTGAAGTGGAGAGGGGAGAAGAAAGGATAAGTTAGTGAGGAGAGGAGCAATGATGCGCATAGAAGTAAGTAGGAGCTGCAGTGGCGAGGGATACTATTGAAAAACTATCAAGTGGAAGAGAGGGGGGGGGTTAGGCGTAATGGGAAAAGGGGCGCTTTCCACTGTGCCTCATCTACAAAGAGCAGGTTTCAACAGGGAAGGGGGGAGAGAGAGAGAGAGAGAGAGAGAGAAAGAGAGAGAGAGCGAAAGAGAGAGAGTCGCAGTGGGGCAGAGAGATTGCGCTAGACGGAGGGGTGGATGAAATGTGAAGGGGAGGCCTGCATCACCTACCATACGATCGATCAACATCAATTAAGGTCAGTGTAAGCGTAAAGCCAAGTACAGTGAACTACAGAGGAACATAAGCTCACTGCTTAGGGACTAGAGTAGGAGTGCTCACCCCTTGAACTCAACCCTCCCCCCTACGGGACATCAGAATTCATTACCCCAGGAGCTGATTCATGGTTCGGTCCCACACCATTGGAGAGCTTTAAAGCTAAGCTATAGGTATTTGCAGCCATAAACCACCAACAGGTACTGTATATCTAAACGGACCGGGCTAAATTACAATACAAATACAACTGTGGCGGAAGGAAGAGTTAAGTCGAGGTAGGTGTGTGTATGCACATTTTTTTTAAACAATTGTGGTTGAGGTGGGGTAATGCTCCGTGCAGTCGAATCAGGCTATGGGACTGTACGCGAAACGTAAGGAGATGTAAAGCAATGAATCATTTTGAAGTCGCTTAGCGTGCCAACCCCCCCACCCCCGCCAATCCCCCTTCCTTCTCACCCCCCCTTTCCATTCACTCTCTTTAATTAACCCTCCCTMTCCCCCTGGGGCACACACAAATAGACACAGAGTCAAAAACCCACTCTCTCCGGGTCACTACCACGCAGAACAACAATCGGTATCTGTCACTCCCTCTCATATTGCCCGTTTTTTCTCATAGCGTCCGTGGCTAATGTCATTGCTTTGAACCAGAAGGCTTGCTGACGTAATGTTCTCCTCACACCCCCAAACCAACAGCTTCTTCCTGCCTTGTTCTCTCACTCTCTCTCTCTCTATCTAATTCCATTTTCGCAACCCTCCTTTTGATGCCAAGTCATCATCTGAGGAAGAAATGCATAAAAAGAGGGGGGTCACAATGAAGTGATCAGTTTGGGGGAAAAAGGGGGGGACAAACAAAAATAAACCGTAGCAGTCGTGGAATAGAGAGAGAAAATATAGGAGTGATATAGGAGCCAGATATAGGATATAGGAGCCAGATAGCCACAGTGGCTGGAAAGTGAAAGAGAAGGCAATAAAGTAGGGCTAGAGGATATACTGTATCTAGGGGACGGTAGTAGAGGGAAATATTTAACACTACCCTCAATATACCATTCAGACAGAGCCAGACCTCAGCCCGAATGAGTGAAAAATGGCTCACCCGAACCCGGCCTGTTGCATAATTAAGTTGGATATTACTACTGCCTACCCCAGTTAAGCCTATGGGCAGAACCTGCCATGAAACCTAATGGCCTCACCCTTTTTCACAGGGAGAAAGACTCTTGAATATGTTTCCCCGATACAGCCCAAAGGGCAAGTGGCTGAGTCCAGTACAGACTGTATGAAACCAGTACAGACCATATGAAACCAGTACAAACCATATGAAACCAGTACAGACCGTATGAAACCAGTACAGACAATATGAAACCAGTACAGACCGTATGAAACCAGTACAGACCATATGAAACCAGTACAGACCATATGAAACCAGTACAGACCATATGAAACCAAGTACAGACCGTATGAAACCAGTACCGACCGTATGAACACAGTACAGACCGTATGAAACCAGTACAGACCGTATGAAACCAGTACAGACCGTAATGAAAACCAGTACAGACCGTATGAAACCAGTACAGACCGTATGAAACGAGTACAGACCATATGAAACCAGTACAGACCATATGAAACCAGTACAGACCATATGAAACCAGTACAGACCATATGAAAACAGTACAAACCACACAGGTGCCGTACTCAGTCCGCAGGCCATAGGGATTAATCTAGTTCAAACCGTATGAAACCAGTACACACCAGTACAGACACAGGTTCTGCACTCCGTTCGAAGGGGATACGGCTAAATCCAGTACAAACCGCACTACAAACCATACATACGGGTTCCGGACCAATCATTCCAGGCTAGCATTCCATCCGTTGGCCCTAACACCAGTCAGCTTGTTGTCACTCCCCAGAGCTCTCATACACAGGAGTTTATGGTCTTCCACTGGCATGGAGTGCATTGTTTGTTGCCTATGTTAAATGGGCCCTGCGGTATCATGGCTGTAGAGTGGTATAGGGGTTAGGGAAATAGCGTTGGGAGAAGATGATTAGAATACAGGTCAGAGTTGCTGTACGCTGTGGCTCCCCAGAGATTGCTGTCAAACACACGGCTGTATGAATGGATAATGAATATCCTGGCCTGCATGAGCAGTTTCAGCTGTAAGTACTGGACGGAACTCTGTAGCCACGTTATCTATCCAGGCATTAGCATAGAGGGTTTACATCCTTGAACTCCACCCCATATCTATTTGTCTTGGTTGTCAACGGCTTACAGGCCTAATGGGTTTTACAACATGAATGGATGTCCTCATATTTCCCCTCCAAAAGCTCCCGCATCTTGCGTTGACGGTCGTATTGCATGTTCAGCTCCAACATGAATCTTCTGTGGTGATCATATAGCACGGTCAGCTCAAAAACGCTCTCCGGGAAAACAAGATAACCGGTAGCCATTAGTAACTGCACTGCCCATGAAGGAAATGGACGGGCGGAGTCCACAGACAGCGTGATTGTGTCCAGTCTCTCTTTCTGGCCGTTTCAGTGTTGCCAGACTTTCTGCTCTTGTCCAGAGCAGCACAAGGCTTATGAGGAACTGTCTGTCCCTGTCTTACTCCAAACGGCATACGCTGGCACTGTGGCACACCGTTAGCACCATTAACACCATTAGCACCATTAACACCATTAGCACCATTAACACCATTAGCACCATTAACACCATTAGCACCATTAACACCATTAGTACCATTAACACCATTAGCACCATTAACACCATTAGCAGGAGTGTGATGGACAGTCAGGTGTGCTCAAAACATCTCATAACCCATAAGTCAGGACCCTCCCTAATAAGCTTAAAGATGACTTGACCAGCCCCCTGACACACAGAAGGACATTCACACACACACACACACACACACACACACACACACACACACACACACACACACACAAACGCTCTCGCACGCAAACACACACACACACACACTCTCATACACACACAATCTTATACACACTCACATAGAGTAAGATTCAATTCAATTTTGTCAAAGCAAACTGCTTTTCATGGCACTCCGTGACTCCATGTCTGACAGAAATGGAATTTCACGTAGTTAAAGATGTCTTCCTCCTGCTACAGCATCTACTGTAGGTACAGCTCGATGCATTTGTAATATATACATTGTCAGACAGACTGGCAGTTACTATATTTATCTTATTCTATTTATATATTTATATATAACAAAACAAAAAAAATATTTCCAAATCCCCTCGAGGTGATCTGTCTTGTTTCCAAGGAAGTCCCAGGAGAACAACGGAACAGAAACAGGGCTCCCTGAGCTTTAAACACGTAAACATACCTCCTTTTCTCTAACAAAAAATATACTCCAATTCCCTCACACTGAGCACAGCAGTTAGTTATGCAACACTACTTTAAGTAGTTAAGATAAATGGTCTAAAGGGTTTGCCTGGATGAAATACAAATCATTACATTACGCACTAGTATTTCCCATTACATTTTGCACCAAATAAGGACACACAAGAACCAATATTCATCATTTCCTACTGATTTTGTGGCTGTAAATAAAGAACATCGCATTCCAATTTATTGGGGATGTGATGCATTACCTCACGCGTCGTCTTTGCATGAAAGTAATTTGGCGGTGGAAATTGTACTGGGAACAAACCTTGCCCCATAGCACTCTGCATACAAAGGAGCAATATTATTTATATCAATAATTGCTACTCCAAAAATACATATCACATTACATTTGCTGAGGGTCATTGGCGACATTCTTCATTTCCCATATGCTGCGGCTATGGATGATGGGAGGGGAAGGAATCAATGAATGCTGGCCTGCTCGGAGGAAGCACTGAGGTATTTAACAGCGTCTGCTCCCTCTGCAAAGAAGTAATCAACAGGCTAACCGGTGACCTTGCTAACAATGTTTTTAATAAACATGACCTTCATTAGATTTAAAGAGAAGCTGGTGAAGGGAGTTATGGGTAAAGGGGCAGAGGATGATCAGATATTTTTTTTCAGGAAATGACAGGGGAAGAAGGAAAGGTAAAATCAGGCAAGTGAGAGAGCAAGGGGGGTGGGAGGGGAAGTGGATAAGACGAAGGAGAGACATGAGGACAGACCAAGGACGGTGGGTGGGGGGGATGTGTGCCCAGTGGGTTATAGGATGCTGAGGGTGTCTCTTGCTCCCTCGACCCCCCCTTGGTATCGTCATTCTGCCTCTATCTTTCTCTCTCTCTTCTCTCTCTACCATTCCATATATCTCCCACTCCCTCTCTATCTATCCCTGGCCTGTCCCTCTCTCCCTCTCCCACATCCTATCTATCACACTCCCTCGTTTGTTTCTCCTTCTTTCCTCTCCTGCCTCTCTTCCCTCTATCCTACTCCCTCTCCCTCCCTTGTGGCTCCCTCAGTCTCTCACACGCTTCTAAGGGTTTCATGTCTCCAGAGTCCCATTTGGCCAGGCCTAATGAGTTGGTATTTAGCTGGCTCACGATCCTCAACTTTGACCCCAGGGGAGCTGGCGGATTACAGGTCTCCGCCGGTGGGTGTCTCGGTTGTCACGCCACAATAAAGAATCGGCAAAGGTGCCTATCTACACGCCCCATGCAGTGCCACCAAAGATTAACGACCTGTTGGGCACAACGTAAACCCCCAAAGACTGGCCTTATTGTTACACAAAGCTTTATGACCAGCTTTATTAAATCCATGTGTCTGACAGTAGATCCATCTATTTGAGGTATAATTATGTAAAATGCCTTGGCTGTGGTTTTGTGGTTTGGTGCTAAGGTGGAATTAAAGTTGTTGAAGGTAAAGAGAGACAAAGAAATTGGCAGGTTCTGTACACAAACAGACCTATCGGAGGGAAAGTACACCTGGGAAGAACGGAAGACAATAGAGAAGAAAAAAACGAATCTATACCAGAGACAACACACACACATAACTCTTTATTTCAGTCTCTATAAATTGTCTTCCTCTTATGCCTCATTCAGCTCCCTCGCTCTCTCGGTTTCTCTCTCTCTCTCTCTCTCGCTCTCTTTCTCTATTCCTAGACATGTTCTGAACATACTGTACTGGGGTTTGAGCCAAAAACCTGCCTCTGTGAAAAAGGTCCACAGACTTATTCATCGGCTCTGTCAGACAACCAGCTGCCAATCAAGCGACCGACCAATAAACCTGCCTGTCAGTAGAACTGACTAAGAAAATAAATAAAAATAAATAAATAAATAAACACAGCTGATCCGAGATGTGTAATCATTTGTGTTGGTCGGTGTCGTAGAGTAGCTGACTGAAGCTCAATTGCTCTCCTAAGAGGAAGCGAAATGAAGACAGACGTTTCCAGCCGCACTGGTACAAGAGGCTGTGGCCGAGCAGGTCGAAGCGGTGACTTCATCAAGCCAAAGTGTGCAAATGAAATGTCAATTTACATTTGGACGAAGGGGATTCACGATCAATGCCGTGAGCCGAATGTTAGCTCTCTACGATAAGGGAGACGCAATTTACGACCCGATTAAAACGCAATGTTAACAGAAAGCAAACCAATCTGTTCCACAGTGTTCTCAACAACCGTTATAGCTAGTATTATTTAGACAGTATCAGCCCCACCATCGTCAAGCATAGAGACTCTCCATACCAAACTGTTTGCCCAAGCTTAAAAAAAAATCTTGAACAATCAAGGTTGGGGTCCCCTGAATGCATTTGATCAAGACGACACCCCCCCCCAAAAAAAATGTAACCTGAAGACTTTGGAAAGAGTGCTCAGCTCACAGTAAAGAACAAGTATTAATTCACGGGCATCGTGTGGTTCCTTGTCGTGGGACGTTATCAGGTTTTGTGCTTTAGAAGTAGAGTAGAGATTGCGACACCTACACTATAGCCATGATATACCACAGGCCTATTTGCAATGGATAGATACTGGCTGGCTGCACTGTAAATATGCAAACAGTGATACTAGAGGCACCATTAAACACCAGTTCTCTGAGTCACCGAGGCAAGAAGCTTGAGTTGGTTATCATTGAAAAGTCTTACTAGCTTACACACAGCCGATAAAAACAGAAAAGGAGCATTGATGAATTTTGAAAGTTAATTTGAACATTAGATATATCGGCTCGCAGATAGGCTTGTGTTAAATGAGACGGCGCCTTCTTTGGTCAATGGGATCTGATACTGAGAAGGATAGCCTTTAGGCCTGCATTTAGCCTAGCCTACTGTAGGCTAACTGACTAGGCTACGTAGCCAAACAGCGACAATAGAGCATTTGGAAAGAAGATGTGGTTCAGAAGTTTCGGAGTGGCCTTCAAACAGGGTCTGGGTGAGTCGAAGGTGAGGTTCCGATCATATTATTCTGTCACGTACGTTCAGGCGGTCGTCATTGGATGCGACCTTAAGGCAGACCCCCACCTCCAGCTCACTACTTTGACGTTAAGTCGGATCGAAGGCTTAATCCAATTTTTTTTGTCAGTCAGGAAAGCTGAGAAAGTCTCATGGTGGGTCCCCTGGGTGTAGCCAAACCAACCAACAATTTCACCACCATCACCATCACCATCAAGCCACTTGGCTTGTCGCTAAAGAAGGTGAAGCTAAAATGGCCTCCTTTCCTCCGCTAAGCAGAACAGGTGATTTCAGTCCAAGGCCCCCACTAACATAGCTGACAATGTCATGCAGCCAACAACCATTCATTCATACACAAGTGACTCAATGAAACACCTCAGACTGAGTGCCATTCTCAGGGATGAAGAATCACTTTTGTAAAGGTGTACTCGATATGAAAGGACATCCTGCTTTCTGTTCTTTGTCTGTGGTAGGGGTTGTGTTCATTAGGCACCAAATGGTAGAAAACAGGCTGAAACAGGAAGGAACTACCTGGACTCATTTTCTGTTGCTTGAAACGTTTTCCATCGTGTGCCTTAATGAACACAACCCGCCCCTGCCTGGAAGTTGGAAGCACAGAACTGAATCCTCAGGTGACACTACAGGTGCAGCACTACTTCTCTTCCTCCTCTGTCTCCTACTCGGTGGACCTGAACTTCTGAGTGTCACATTACTCTGGTGATTTACTGTGACAAGTCCCAACAAGTCGAGAGTTACTCAGAGCTGAAACAACTGTCTGAGAGAAGCCTCCCCTGAGTGACTTGGGTCTGCCTTTGTCGGGATTTGGTTCTCTACATAAAAGGGTTCCTCTGGGATAACTCAGCGATAACTCATTCAGAGGCCATGATATCAGCTGATGACAAATGGTAAGATGTGTTTCAACTTCCTTCCCGGATTAAATGGATGAAATGGAGCATTTTGGATTAGCACTAGTTCCACAATCGGTTTCACAGAGAAAAAAAAACGAAATTAGATTGTGTGGACTGTTGCATATTGTGTGTGTGAAAATTGATGACACGTGAAACTAGGTCCATTATAGTCCAATAGCAAATCCCACCCGCTTTCATGCACACATGTCCAGTCCAGAATAACTAACAAAGAAAACATGTCAGGCACGGTGTCATCAACTGAACACAGAGTTTTCAGGCTACAGTCAAGATTCCATGCTGTCAAGCACTTGAGAACCCAAAACATGGAAAGTGTCCCTTCAAGGCTATCTATCTCATAATGATCAATGAAAAGCCCTGTTTCAACTTGCTCTAGGATAGAAATAAAAGGCCTACAATATTAGTTTTCACAAGAATCAGAGTGTACCCATGGACCGTTTAAGGATGCAAATGTTATTTAAACATGCCACTAGCATACAGATCAAGTATTTACTCAATTTACATCAGTGGCGGTCGGTGCCGTTTATGATGAGGGGGGGACCATTTTCTTTTTCATGAGCATGGCCTTATTTCTATTCCAGCATATTGGATGACTCTCATTCATATTCCATTCACCCGGTTCAACGTAACGTCGATGGGTTTAGGCTACTACATGATACTCCAATTTTCCCTATACTCATCATGAGGTTGCTACAACCTAGCCTATGAATGAACGTTTTACAATGTAGGTGCACAGGTCGAGAGAAATTAGAGTAATCAAGGTGACATACAGTGACACACATTCAACACCACCTTGCACGCTCTTGCCTGCATCCAGTTCATCTAGGTTATAATCATCACTCCAACAGTTGCAAACGAGAGTTTCTATTGGACAAATTCAGGTATGTTTATCCCCGGTTCATTTTGTTTGCTTCCGTTTAAGAAACGTTTTTTTCAACAGAATCGGCGGAATTAATAGCCACATAGCCTATAGGGTGTGTTCATAAATTCACTCTGGGGTGCCAGAGTGAACTCAGAGTTCGCTGTGGGCGTTTGTAAATTCAGAGCGTTTCGCCCTCGGAGCGTTCAGAGCGCACACTGGACGCTCTGGCCGACGAGTAGGGTTGATCCGAGCATTCTGACCTCAAAACGTCAGTGAAGAACTTAAGCTAACTGGCTAACGTTGGCTAGCTTGCTAGCTACTTCCAGACACAAATGAGAGAACACCTGACTCTGACCATTTTACTCGCCCTAGCAGAGCTGGTTAGGCTGTTTTCCTGTTATCTAGAGTGTTGGTGACTGTAACTGAACTGCTGGCAAAAATTAAATTACGTTATTTTGCCGACATTTACTGGCACCGGTCATATTCAACGGGTGTTGCGCGTTCGTAAATTAATCCGTTATTCTGCGCTCTGGCACTCAGACTAGAGTGCTCTGAAATCAGAGTACATAGCCAGAGTGAACGAACCCATAAACCACATGATCACTTTGCTCGTTGTATGTATAACTCCTTCATACATCTACGTTCTCTCCTCTTCTGACCTTTACCCTTTGCTTGTGGACTTCAGTGCACAATACAACAGCTGTCTATTATCAGGGGAAAAAACCTTTCCAAGCCAAACTTTCCTACCATAACCGCTACACACAGTCTACATCGTTTTCACTATATTAAGGTCATAGTCAACATAGCTACTAGAACTAACGCATTAGTTAACCTGCTACAATTATGCAGTACAGTTTATAGCAAGCAGTTAGTTACATTTTATTCTAAAATGTATTAAATACATTTTTTACTCATCAATCTACACACAATACCCCATAATGACAAAACAAAAACAGGTGTTTAGACATTTTTGAAAATGTATTAAAATACATAACAGAAATACCTTATTTACATAAGTATTCAAACCCTTCGCAATGAGACTCGAAATTGAGCTCAGGTGCATCCTGTTTCCATTGATCATCCTTGAGATGTGGTAAATTCAATTGATTGGACATGATTTGGAAAGGCACACACCTGTCTATATAAGGTCCCACAGTTGACAGTGCATGTCAGAGCAAAAAACAAGCCATGAGGTCGAAGGAATTGTCCATAGAGCTCCGAGAAAGGATTGTGTCGAGGCACAGACAAAAAATTGCTGCAAGTCCCCAAGAACACAGTGGCCTCCATCAATATTAAAAAGAAGAAGCTTTGACATAGAGCTGGCCGGCCATCCCAAACTGAGCAATCGGTGGAGAAGGGCCTTGGACAGGGAGGTGACCAAGAACCTGATGGGCACTCTAACAGAGCTCCAGAGTTCCTCTGTGGAGATGGGAGAACCTTCCAGAAGGACAACCATCTCTGCGGCACTCCACCAATCAGTCCTTTTGGTAGAGTGGCCATACGGAAGCCACTCCTCAGTAAAAGGCACATGACAGCCCGCTTGGAGTTTGCCAAAAGGCACCTAAAGGACTCTCAAACCATGAGAAACAAGATTCTCTGGTCTGATGAAACCAAGATTTATCTGGCCTGAATGCCAAGTGTCACATCTGGAGGAAATCTGGCACCATCGCCACGGTGAAGCCTGGTGGTGGCAGCATCATGCTGTGAGAATGTTTTTCAGTGGCAGGGACTGGGAGACTAGTCAGGATCGAGGGAATGATGAACGGAGCAAAGTACTGAGAGATCCTTGATGAAAACCTGCTCCAGAGCGCTCCGGACCTCAGACTTGGGTGAAGGTTCACCTTCCAACAGGACAACGACCTTAAGCACACAGCCAAGTTTCTGTATGTCCTTTAGTAGCCCAGCCAGAGCCCGTACTTGAACCCGATCTAACACCTCTGGAGAGACTTGAAAATAGCTGTGCAGCGACGCTCCCCATCCAACCTGACAGAGCTTGAGAGGATCTGCAGAGATTAATGGAAGAAACGCCCCAAATACAGGTGTGCCATGCTTGTAAGAAACTCCCCAAATACAGGTGTGCCAAGCTTGTAGTGTCATACCCAAGAAGACTCAAGGCTGTAATCGCTGCCAAAGGAACTTTAAAAAAGTACTGAGTAAAGGGTCTGAATACTTATATAAATGTGATATTTCAGTTTTGTACATTAATGAGGGGGAAAAAACTATTTAATCAATGTTAGAACAAGGCTGTAAAATAATAAAATGTGTAAAAGGTGAAGGGGTCTGAATACTTTCCAAATGCACTGTAATACGAAATATAGCTAGCTAGCTCACTCTCTCTCTTACTTCTCCTTCATTTTGAAATAAACTATTGTCTTTCTCTCTCTTTGAGTCAACTACTCGCCACATGTTATGCCCTGCAGTGCTAGCTAGCTGTAGCTTATGCTTTCAGTACTAGATTCATTCTCTAACCCTTTGATTGGGTGGACAACATGTCAGTTCATGCTGCAAGAGCTGTGATAGGCTGGAGAACGTCCTCCGGAAGCTGTCATAATTACTGTGTAGGTCTATGTAAGGGGGTGAGACCCATGAGCCTCCTAGGTTTTGTATTGAGGTCAATGTACCCAGAGGAGGACGGAAGCTAGCTGTTCTTCGGCTACACCAAGGTGCTACCCCACAGAGTGCTGCTGAGGCTACTGTAGACCTTCATTGCAAAACAGTGCATTTTAATAAATTATTTGGTGATGTGAATATATTTTGTATAGTTTTATCTAAAAAGGATAACTTTTTAATGTTTCACTATATTTATTTTTATGAAATTCATTGAGGAGAATGGTCCTCCACTTCCTCCTCTGAGGAGCCTCCACTGAAATACACACAACATCAGTGCAAGTAGGATAGTTCGCCTAAAGAATTCTGATAAGATCAGAGCAAATTAACTTGTGCACAGCTCAGAATTGCAATTCAAAGAGCTGTCTCCCAATGAATATAGTGGGGTGAACAGCTGACAGATGGGTATTGGGTACATACAGAAAGCTCTAGGATTGATTCAACATCTGAAAGCTGTCTTGGGCAAATAGCAGGAGATGTGGCAGGGAAAAGGCTACAAAGTGTTCTCCCTGGACAAGAAAACAATAGAAAGGACAAACGCACACATGCGCATAAATCGACTTCAAATGAAGGCAATGTGGTCGACATGGCATATTAATGAGGAATGGTAATGTACCCAGATACACATGCGGATTTTGGTGAGGTAAGAAAGGTCCACATTTCTTTCATCACTAATGTAAGTTATGTGTGGTGACTCAGGACGCGTGTGTGTGAATAAAAGCCCGTACCAGTGTGTGTGTGTACAGTAGGCTATGCATGTGCAATGTGAGTCTGGAAATAGTCAGAGCTCTTGGAGTGTGCACGCGCATCAATGACAGAGGGGTCAAAGTCTCGCGCACCGGCCGGTTGTCGCCTATCCATCAAGCTAGCTACCCATACGAGTCGACACATATATAGCCTCGAGAAACGCTACGCCACTATTCCGGTCCCCGTGCATAACATTCAGCAGAATTTGAAGGGCAAATCTTGGAACACTTCTTAAAGGAAACCTAAACATATCAGCCTCACAGCGAGGAGAAAATACTCACTGTTTTTCAGGAGCCCGACACTCTCTTCTCCCCTCGTCTCTCCATCCACAATACATCCATTCCTCTTCTGACCATATCCTGCGGGTGATCTCCCGATGTGTAGCCTATCTATTGAAATGTTGCACCGATACACAGTGTCGAGCTTTTCTGTACTCAGCGAACCTACATGTTGCTGACTACCTCCCTCCCAATTTTTCCCCTCTCACCAGTTATTTTGTTAAAATTCAGTATATACGCCTCGTCACCTAGCAACCTCTCTCTTCATCACTCCCGCGACACGTGTTGAATGCTAAACTTGTCGTTGTGGAATATTTTTTACGAAGGAGTAGATACACACTCAGTGGTGTATCAGTATGCAATCAAGATATTTATTAAAACTCTCTCTCCCTGTCTCCCTCCCTCCCCTCTCTTTTTTCCCCCTCCCCTTAAACCCATATGTAAACCTCTATTCCTCCTCCCTGCTCCCTCATCTCCTCTCTCTCTCCAAGCAAAAGAGAAGCCAGTTTATAGCCTACCTTAAAAAAAACACTAAAGATAATTCAAGCCTCGCGCTTTGCGGTTATGTTTGTCCTAAGGGAATACATGATAATTGCTATTGTGAGTTTCTAATATTCAACTCTGGGCTGAACTTTTTCACTGCAAGGGGATTTTGCCACTTGAAATTATTACACACAGATAAAGAACTTAATAATGCATATGTTAGAGATACACATATAAAGAATCGTGCTATTTAATTACTGTAATCCTGTCTGCATTTATCTGGTAATTATTTGATATCACAATATTATGCTTTTGCAATTGTTCTACTTCTGAAAGTAAGTACTATAATTAGCCCGTATAGGAAATAACAGAGAAAAAAATCTTATTCACCCTTTTTCATCTTTTCTGCTCAGCACCAGCCATTTTGTCCTCTATGCTGGACATCACATGTTTGAATGTAGCAGAGAAGAAGAGAGGATGTGCCTATGTACCATGCACACACACACACACCTTTTATATATTGATGTAATCATTGTGTGTGTGTGTGGGTGTGGGTGTGGGTGTGGGTGTGGGTGTGTGTGTGTGTGTGTGTGTGTGTGTGTGTGTGTGTGTGTGTGTGTGTGTGTGTGTGTGTGTGTGTGTGTGTGTGTGTGTGGGTGTGTGTGTGTGTGTGGTTGTGTTTGTGTGTGTGTGTGTGTGTGTGTGTGTGTGTGTGTGTGTGTGTGTGTGTGTGTGTGTGTGTGTGTGTGTGTGAGTGAGTGAGCCTCTGTGTCTGTCTCTGTTTTGTTTGAAGTGAATCCACATTCGCGGTGAAACCACTTGTTTTCATTCGTAAATATAGAGCTGCCACACTGCCGACCAGTTCTGTGAAATATTAAAAATAGGCCCTAATTAACAGAAAACAATAGAAACCCATCTTGGTTGTTTACCCTGTTGTTTTGTCATAGGAAGACAGGGCATTGGCCTCTCTCACCAGGAAGTTGAAGGACATAGAGATGATAACAGGAGGAATAGTGTGATGAGGTAGAGAGATGGGAGGCTGGAGCAAGTCTTTCATGACTGGAACACAAATCCAGGAAAATCTGAAACAAGCTGCCACAGGTGGAACAACACCAAGTGGATATAAAACTAACATGGCTTTTATACCCTACAAGCACTATCGTGTCTGTACAGTCATTGCTTCGGTGTGTGTTACGAATACCTAAAGGAGATAAAAGCGAACCAAATCCTCTTTAGCTAACCAATCTATTCATTTTAGAGAATAATTACAGACAAATTGTGTTGGAATGCCGCCATGAAGAAATAGCTGTATTTCTGCACACTTCTGAAGGCTGTGCCTCGCTATTGGGATTATACTATTAAAGCAGCATATTAGTTCTTTGTTAATAATTGAGTTACGGCAACCAATATTCTCAAAGAAATATGACAGCACACTTTTAATTTAGTCTATGATGTAATTTAACATCTGAATTCTCCCTTTCTCTGTTCTGACTGGGAATACAATGTGGTTAATTTTTCAATAAAAAATAAAAACATATATTTTTTCGCACCGTAGAAAAAGAAAGTTGAGGCAAAATGATTCAATAAAATGGTAGCTTGACTGAAAACAGTGACGTGGCAATACAATTAGCTATTTAACAAGGTTCAAAATCAAAGTTTGTCAGATGCTTTCAGATCTCAAAAGTGGTCTGATGTCAAGATGATTCGTCAATACCAGGTAAGTAGAGATGATGAAAATAGAGATTGAGGCCCACACACCTGGATATGGATATATAGCTGGAACAAATGGCTTGGGATGTTATCCCATTGTGGAGGTCAGAAAAAATCTGACAAACCTTGATTGTGGAGTGAACTACCACTTTAAGTCTTGCGACACTACTTGCCATCAAAACATCCACATTTTAAGCACCCCAAAATCGGCAGATTTTTTGGGGTGTTGAATCAAAATGTATTTAGGTTGCAATTTCACAAAACATGTCGCAGTACAAAAGAAAAAAGGCTAGGAAGAAAAATATAATCACAGTACTCTCTCACCACCAAACATCCTGTAGATCCATATCTGCAACTTGGCCAAGTGAAGGAAGCCTCCAAACAAATTTGGCAGGAGACATTGCCAGTTCATTGGGAAAACGATACGTAAACTTCCACGCTCGGTGAGAAGGGAATCTAATCGATGCACCAAGACAGAGACATCCGAGGCATGTCAGTATCTCTGCAGACTTAACAATGGAGACGTACAATACACTTAGGCATTTAGCACGTACTTGATTGAAGCATCCACTGATAACATGTCTGTTACTAATGACACAATTAAGAGAAAAGAGCAAGATCCCTCCTTCACTCACTCATTCCCTGGCTCATTAACTCACTCAATGTTCCTATAACAAGCTTACATAGCATCCACAGCAAACTTTGTTGTAAGTGTACATCGCTTCAATATAGTAAGTCAAACAAAGATGTGTGTTTACGTTGCATAACCCAAACCCTACCAACTCATTACTCGTTTGTTGTTTTCTTTCATTTACTTCAAGCGTTCGGGGTTCCTGCCTAGTGTGTTAGATGGGTGGGAGATTCACTTTTTGGACTATTACGTTGAATCCATGGCACCAGGCAAGCTCAAACAAGCGCAGCTAAAGTATTCAAAAGAAAATGAATACGATTAACACTATATCTATCAGCAGGCCTTCCAGCCTACAGCCACAGCCGGACACAGCTGTGAGGGATAGTCTCTCATTAAGAGCTCTATGCGTATCTGTCCAAGCTAAAATGACTTTAAAGCTTTCGCAGTTTCTCCCTGTCCATGGTGTTGAAACAATTGCAATGTAGCATCCCATTTTACGACGCATTATTACTCAAGTGTGATGATACAAAGTGAAACGATAATATATGTATGTGGAACTGTCTAACGTGCTGAAACGGTGCCCGGTTTTCACAGGCTTTGTCCCTGGATTAGGGTTGGTTGCTTTCCCTGTCCATGGTGCCGAAACGTTTGCCACGCAACGTTTGTTATGCAACGTTAGCGACGCACATTTACAATGAATCATTGCTAAAGTGCAATGTTAATAGTGAGTGTTTCATAAAACACCGCAGTCTTACTAGCTTGTTAAAATATATTGTATGTCTCATATGGAAATAACACGTCGGCGTCCACCTTGAGAAGGTCGCTATATATATATACAGTACCAGTCCAAAGTTTGGACACACCTACTCATTCAAGGGTTTTTCTTAATTTTTACTATTTTCTACGTTTTAGACTAATAGTGAAGACATCAAAACAAATCAAAATATACTTTAGATTTTAGATTCTTCAAAGTAGCCACTGTTTGCCTTCACGACAGCGTTGCACACTCTTGGCATTCTCTCAACCAGCTTCATGAGGAATGCTTTTCCAACAGTCTTGAAGGAGTTCCCACATATGCTAAGCACCCCAAACCATCTCAATTGGGCTGAGGTCAGGTGATTGTGGAGGCCAGGTCATCTGATGCAGCACCATCACTCTCCTTCTTGGTCAAATAGCCCTTACACAGCCTGGAGGTGTGTTTCGGGTCATTGTCCTGTTGAAAAACAAATCAAATCAAACTTTATTTGCCACATGCGCCGAATACAACAAGTGTAGACTTTACCGTGAAATGCTTACTTACAAGCCCTTAACCAACAGTGAAGTTAAAGAAAAATTAAATATTTACCAAGTAGGCTAAAATAAAAAGTAATAATAAAAAGTAACACAATAAGAATAACGAGGCTATATACAAGGGGCACCGGTACCGAGTCAGTGTGCAGGGGTACAGGCTAGTTTAGGTAATCTGTACATGTAGGTGGGGGCGAAGTGACTATGCATAGGTAACAAACAAACAGCGAGTAGCACCAGTGTACAGGGGGGGTCAATGTAAATTGTCTGGTGGCAATTTTTATGAATTGTTCAGCAGTCTAATGGCTTGGGGGTAGAAGCTGTTGAGGAGCCTTTTGGTCCTAGTCTTGGCGCTCCGGTATCGCTTGCCGTGCGGTAGCAGAGAAAACAGTCTATAACTTTGGTGACTGTAGTCTCTGACAATTTTATGGGCTTTTCTCTGACACCGGCTATTATATAGGTCCTGGATGACAGGAAGCTTGGCCCCAGTGATGTACTGGGCCGTACGTACAACCCTCTGTAGCGCCTTATGGGATGCTCTCGATGCTCTCGATGGTGCAGCTGTAGAACCTTTTGAGAATCTAGGGGCCCATGCCAAATTTTTTAGTCTCCAGAGGGGGAAAAGGTTTTGTTGTGCCCTCTTCTCGACTGTCTTGGTATGTTTGGACCATGATAGTTTGTTGGTGATGTGGACACGAAGGAACTTGAAACTCTCTACCCGCTCAACTACAGCCCCGTCAATGTTAATGGGGGCCTGTTCGGCCTGCCTTTTCCTGCAGTCCACGATCAGCTCCTTTGTCTTGCTCACATTGAGGGAGAGGTTGTTGTCCTGGCACAACACTGCCAGTTCTCTGACCTCCTCCCTATAGGCCATCTCATCGTTGTCGGTGATCAGGCCTACCACTGTTGTGTCATCAGCAAACTTAATGATGGTGTTGGAGTCATGTTTGGCCACGCAGTCATGGGTGAACAGGGAATACAGGAGGGGACTAAGTACTAAGGATCAGCGTGGCGGACGTATTGTTGCCTACTCTTACCACCTGGGGGCGGCCCGTCAGGAAGTCCAGGATCCAGTTGCAGAGGGAAATGTTTAGTCCCAAAGTCCTTAGCTTAATTATGAGCTTCGTGGGCACTATGGTGTTGAACGCTAAGCTATAGTCGATGAACAGCATTCTCACATAGGTGTTCCTTTTGTCCAGGTGAGAAAGGGCGGTGAGATTTGGTAGAACTGATTTAAGTTTGCCTGCATTAATGTCCCCGGCCACTAGGAGGACCGCTTCTGGGTGAGCATTTTCTTCTTTGCTTATGGCCTTATAGAGTTGGTTGAGAGTGGTCTAAGTGCCAGCTTTGCTTTGTGGTGGTAAATAGATGGCTACGAATAATACAGATCAGAACTCTCTTAGTAAATACTGTGGCCGACAACTTATCATAAGGTACTCTACCTCAGACGAGCAATACCTCGAGACTTCTTCAATATTAGACATCGCGCACCAGCTGTTATTGACAAAAAGACACACACCCCCACCCCTCGTCTTACCAGAGGTAGCGTCTCTGTTCTGCCGGTGCATGGAAAATCCCGGCAGCCCTATATTGTCCGTTTCTTCGTTCAGCCACGTCTCGGTGAAACATAAGATGTTACCATTTTTAATGTCCCGTTGGTAGGATAGTCTTATTAATTGGTCATCAACTTTATTTTCTAACGATTGCACGTTAGCAAGGAGAATGGAAGGCATTGTGAGTTTACTCGCTCGCTTGCCTCTGGCTTCTCAGAAGGATCTCCAATCTGCGTCCCCTTTTCCGGCGTCTTTTTTTCACGCAAAAGGCGGGGATCTGGGCCTGTTCCAGTGAAAGCAGGATATCCTTCTCGTCAGACTCGTTAAATGAAAAAGTTTCTTCCAGTCCGTGGTGAGTAATCACTTTTCTGATGTCCAGAAGTTCTTTCCGGTCATAGGAGACGGTAGCAGCAACATTATGTACATAATAAGTTAAAAAATAAGTTACACAAAACGCAAAAAAAATAACAAAATTGCACAAATGGTTGGGAGAATGTAAAACGTCAGCCATGTTCTTCGGCGCCATCTTATCCAAATGATAGTCCCACTAAGCGCAAACCAGATGGGATGGCGTATCGCTGCAGAATGCTGTGGTAGCCATGCTGGTTAAGTGCGCCTTGAATTCTAAATAAATCACAGACAGTGTCACCAGCAAAGCACCCCCACACCATCACACCTCCTCCTCCATGCTTCACGGTGTGTACCACACATGCGGAGATCATCCGTTTACCTACTCTGTGTTTCACAGAGACATGGCGGTTGGAACCAAAAATCTCAAATTTGGACTCATCAGACCAAAGGATAGATTTCCACCAGTCTAATGTCCATTGCGCGTGTTTCTTGGCCCAAGCAAGTCTCTTCTTATTATTGGTGTTCTTTAGTAGTGGTTTCTTTGCAGCAATTCGACCATAAAAGGCCTGATTCACGCAGTCTCCTCTGAACAGTTGATGTTGAGATGTGTCTGTTACTTGAACTCTGTGAAGCATTTATTTAGGCTGCAATCTGAGGATACATTGAGTAGAGTTAATGTATCCTCTGCAGCAGAGGTAACTCTGGGTCTTCCTTTCTTGTGGCATTCCTCATGAGAGCCAGTTTCATCATAGAGCTTGATGGTTTTTGCGACAGCACTTGAAGAAACTTTCAAAGTTCTTTAAATTTTCCTTGATTGACTGACCTTCATGTCTTAAAGTAATGATGGACTGTCGTTTCTCTTTGCTTATTTGAGCTGTTCTTGCCATAATATGGACTTGGTCTTTTACCAAATAGGGTATAACAACCCTACCTTGTCACAACACAACTGATTGGCTCAAACGCATTAAGAAGGAAAGAAATTCCACAAATTCACTTTTAACAAGGCACATCCTGTTAATTGAAATGCATTCCAGGTGACTACTTCATGAAGCTGGTTGAGAGAATGCCAAGAGTGTGCAAAGCTGTCATAAAAGCAAAGGGTGACTACTTATAAAATATATTTTGATTTTGGTTACTACATGATTCCATATGTTTTATTTCATAGTTTTGCAAAGGGGTTTTCTAATGATCAATTAGCCTTTAAAAATGACAAACTTGGAATAGCTAACACCATCACTCCTGGAACACAGGAGTGATGGTTGCTGATAATGGGCCTTTGTACGCCTATGTAGATATTCCATAATAAATCTGCCGTTTCCAGCTACAATAGTCATTTACAACATTAACAATGCCTACACTGTTTTTCTGACCAATTTGATGGTATTCTAATGGACAAAAAAATATGCTTTTCTTTCAAAAAGGAAATTTCTAAGTGACCCCAAACTTTTGAACGGTAGTGTATATATATCAGCTTTAGAACAACATTGGTTTTTGGGCAACAAAATGGATATTAACGATTACCTTAACTCTGCAAAAGCTCTAGGAATCTCAGCCTGTCTGCTTTTGTCAGATCACTTGTATATATTCCCTCTCCGTGATTAAGTCACATTATTTTCAATCATCTGAAATTTGCTTCTTACCACAACCAATCATTGAAATGCCATTTTTCAGACCTCCCAATCACAGAATCTCAACATCTCCCTGATAAGGACGGCTGCAATTTCTTCGGTTCCCGACCTGAAATAGAAGTTTCACTGAAAGTCTAATCAGTGTCTTCATCCCTTGAATTTATGTTAAAATAAAATGAATTCAATATGCACTTATCAATTCAGTTTTTTCAAGTGCAGACAGGCAGCCAGCCAGGCGGACGGACAGACGGACGGTAAAAAGAGGTAAACAGGTCAGAAGACAGTCAGTCAGAAAGACAAACAGATTGAAAGATAGACAGATAGACACCCAGAAACTCTGTAAATACAGCTAATAACCTTTGACCCCCCCCCACTCAGTGGATGAGGGATCCTAATGCGGCGTGAAACTGTAATCCTCTCCAATTTTATAGTCTTGGTGAGTTTAATCTTTGCGCCACAAGCCTACGACGACTTCCTTTTATTTGCATGGTTGACTCTATAGTTGGACATCGTTTCCTCCTGGCGGTTTCCGCTCATTAATCATAATGAACATCATGTCGGAATGGATTCAATAAATGCTACCTCTACGCACCTGTGAATCAAAGTACATATTAATCTATTCCCCAAGCCCATTTAAGTGGCCGAAAATGAGGAAAATCAGAGAGAAGTCAAATCAAAGAAAAGAAAAGTCTAATCACACATCTGGTCAAGTTCTTTGTCATGAGTCAGAGGACTTTTACATGCGCCACCAGAGATATTGGACTGTCGCCCGAAATGACTTACAGTCAATATACTGTACTATGTACTGTGTTGGGCCTATGTAGTTGGGATGCATTAGTAGTTTGGGTTAGATTAGCTAGTCCCAAATCAGGTCCTGATGTGCCCTTGAACATTGCTGTTTTTTTTTATTCACACTAGCCTGTAGGACTCACATAGGATGACTGTGAGACATTATCAAGGTCTAATGTGAAAATCAGTATCTCATCTTGAATGTATGTCATAAACTTGATTCATTGATAGAACAAGGTTAAGATGAATACCAGTTTCCCAGAATGTAGCTCAGGAGAGACTGGTTTAGATCATATAGAGCCTCATTGTACCTGGATGTATCTGTTCACTGTCTGCTGAATTCCATGGATGTACGGCATTTTGGGATATTCAATGGCTGATCAGTGTTCCATGATATTTTTCAGGAGAATTAGGATTTCTGTTTGCTATTGGGAACTTCTCTGCTTGTTTGTTGACTTTGCGGCATGTTAATGATGGGGCTTTGTATTCAGGACACTCTCTGGTAGGGTCTCAACTCTGGTAAAGGTGACCTAGCCTTTTTGTTTGTATATATTTAAATCAGACCGCTTGTTTTATCAAGACTTAATGGGAACTTTTGGATGTGGCTTCTGTTTAATTATTAGATCTAATATGTTGGAAACAAACTTGCATAAACCACAAATGTGCAATACTAGTGTATGGATAGGAAAAGACAAAATATTTCAAAAAAAAAAAACGCAAGGAAGATTTATCAAGACTGATTCATTCAGCTAATGAATAGTCACAGCCACACATTCCAATGAGCAAATTCACTATATACTGTAACTGGAAAAACTTAGTCTTACCAGAACCTCTGGTTGAGTATTTGAAAGAAAGTCTGAAATCCAAATAAATATTTGTAATCCAATGGTAAAACCCACCAAAAAGAAAAACAAAATAGTCCCGACGGAATCCCAAATTTTATGTCAATAATCCAACAGAAAGTGAACCACTCAATATTTATTTTCAACTATTTTCCTGCGTTTTATTCATTAGCCGGATTCTGTTGCAAAACGTTTGGTCTGTTGCAAAAAAAAAATTGCAACGGAAACTGTTTACTCCAAACGGAAAACGTTTTGCAACGAAAACAAGTTTCTACTGGACAAATTCAGGTCCCTCCCTGTTTCATTCCGTTTGCTCTATTTGCTTCAGTTTGGTGCTTAAAGTAAACGGTAAACCATTCCAACCAAACATTTTGCAACGGAATCCGACTACTGAATACACCCCTGAAATCCCTCTTAATAGCAAACAATGTTAGGCTCTCTCCAAACAATGGTGCTTCAGCTTAATGCAATATGGCACCTGCAGCCTTAAAGGCCTACCGCATAATACTCAATGATCAGCACAATACAGTGTGCTAACATAGTCTTGGACAAGCATATAAATTAACACATTATTGTCGTATTTTCACTTTATGCTTTTATGTGACAATGTTCTTATTAAAGAAGTGCTTATAACAACAACAAAAAGAAGAAGGTTGACACTTTATATACTCTCAACTATTTAATGAAAAGAACCAACATTTTCCCTAGGATTCACAGAACCCAGAAATGTGCTTATCTTCATGGTATGTGGAAATGGAGAAAAATCATGAGTCTATTCATTTGCAATAGACATAATCAAGCGATGATCTAATTTCTGGCCTAAGATAATTTTAGACTCCCCTTTCTATCTCCTACCTAATATCTCAGTTAAACCCATTTGCTGTTGGAGCGAACCTGGAATGAAACCTTGCTGCTATCATACTGATTTGCATTCAATTGGCGCCGTTGGTATCTAAGATTAATTAGGAACTAATTATGTGGGCATATGGAGTGAGAACCAGCATACAGAGTATGTATAGTAACTCTTCTGAGATCCGACACCTTGAATACCTTGCCTTAAACGCGTTACGCCTCACTGCAATATGGACCAAATATGGACCTTGTATTTTTACTTCCTCTTTCCCACGGACACACACTGGCCCCATTCTAATTCCTGATGGGACAGGTGAACGTAGGGGCTCCAGAGTGCTCCACCATGGCTTTCACCTATCACGCCATTTCTAATCAGAGATGACCTCAGGGACAGGACAAAGAAAGAACGCACGTTTAAAACATTTGAACGGGGCCGGTGGTTGCCGTTCTGTGAGCAGAGCAGTTTATTCCATGTACCGGGGACAGGGTGTACCCTGTCTGCCTCTGGCAGTCTGTTGACATCAGTGCAGTTGCAGTTACTGTATCAGCCCACAGTTACAGCTGGTGAACAGCAGGTGGAAGCACTGTGTTGTTGTTTTTGTCGCCCTGCAGGCTGTCCTCTCAGTGTTTGATTAGTGAGAGAGGAGCTGTAGGCTCCTCGTAGGCTCTCATGGAGTCACACAGACACAGTTCCCCTCTCTATCTCCTGGTGTAAACTCACCGCATAAACACTTATACACTTAGAAATGTCCATGTGCACACAATCTCATTGTACGGGCACATGCACACTCACACAAACCACAGACACGCTCACACATAATTTACCATGAACATACACACACTAACACAAAGTCTCACACACACATACACAGATATTGCTATTTAGCCTAAGGATCCCATTGGTGCACTTGCATTTGCACACACATGATCAAAATTCAACTTTCATGCACACACACACACATTTCTGAGTGGCGCAGCGGTCTAAGGCACTGCATCTCATCTCAGTGTTACAGGACAAAGAAAGGACGCACGTTTAAAACATTTGAATGGGGCCGGTGGTTGCCGTTCTGTGAGCAGAGCAGTTTATTCCATGTCCCGGGGACAGGGTGTACCCTGTCTGCCTCTGGCAGTCTGTTGACATCAGTGCAGTACACTCACAGAACGGCAACCACCGGCCCCGTTCAAATGTGTGTGTGTGCAGGACCCTGGTTCGATTCCAGGCTGTATCACAACGGGCGCACAATTGGCCTAGCGTCGTCCGGGTTAGGGTTTGGCCGGGATAGGCCGTCATTGTAAATAAGAATTTCTTCTTAACTGACTTGCCTAGTTAAATAAAGGTTACATACAAATAAACACACATTTACAAATTCCGATACACACACACAAATACATTTACAAATTCCCATGCACGCACGCACACACACACACACACACACACACACACACACACACACACACACAGTCTGGTATACAGTGCTTTCTGAAAATATTCAGACCCCTTGACTTTTTCCACATTTTGTTACGTTACAGCCTTATTCTAAAATGTATTCAAAATAATAATAATTCTCAGCAACACAATATTCCATAATGACAAAACAAAAATGTTTGCAAATGTATGAAAAATAAAAACCAGAAACGCCTAATTAACATAAGTATTCCAGTATTCCATACCTTTTGCTTTGAGACTTGAAATTGAGGTCAGATGCATCCTGTTTCCATTGATCATCCTTGAGATATTTCTACAACTTGATTGGAGTCCACCTGTGGTAAATTAATTTGATTGGACATGATTTGGAAAGGCACACACCTGTCTATATAAGGTCCCACAGTTGACAGTGAATGTCAGAGCAAAAGCCAAGCCATGAGGTTGAAAGAATTCCACTTAGAGCTCTGAGACAGGATTGTGTCGAAAAACAGATCTGGGGAAGGGTACCAAAACATTTCTGTGTAGCATTGAAGGTCCCCAAGAACACAGTGGTCTCCATCATTCTTAAATGGAAGTTTGGAAGCATCAAGACTCTTCTTAAAGCTGGCTGACTGGCCATACTGAGCAATCAGGGGAGAAGGGCCTTGGTCAGGGAGGTGACCAAGAACCCGATGGTCACTCTGACAGAGCTCCAGAGTTCCTCTGTGGAGATGGGAGAACCTTCCAGAAAGACAACCATCTCTGCAGCACTCCACCAATCAGGCCTTTATGGTAGAGTGGCCAGATGGAAGCCACTCCTCAGTAAAAGGCAAATGACAGCCTGCTTGGAATTTGCCAAAAGGCACCTAAAGGACTCTCTGACTATGAAAAACAAGATTCTCTGGTCTGATGAAACCAAGATTGGACTCTTTGGCCTGAATGCCAAGCGTCACGTCTGGAGGAAACCTGGCACCATCCCTACGTTGAAGCATGGTGGTGGCAGCATCACGCTGTGGGGATGTATTTCAGTGGCAGGAACTCGGAGACTAGTCAGGATTGAGGGAAAGATGAACGGAGCAAAGTACAGAGAGATCCTTGATGAAAACCTGCTCCAGAGCGCACAGGACCTCAGACTGGGGTGAAGGTTCACCTTCCAACAGGACAACGACCCTAAGCACACAGCCAAGACAACGCAGGAGTGGCTTCGGTACAAGTCTCTGAATATCCTTGAGTGGCCCAGCTGGAGCCCGGACTTGAACCCGATCGAACATCTCTGGAGAGACTTGAAAATAGCTGTGCAGCAACACTCCCCGTCCAACCTGACAGAGCTTGATAGGATCTGCAGAGAAGAACGGAATAAACTCCCCAAATACAGGTGTGCCAAGCTTTTAGTGTCATATCCAAGAAAACTCGATGCTGTAATCACTGCCAAAGGTGCTTCAACAAAGTACTGAGTAAAGTGTCTGAATACTTATGTAAATGTGCTATTTCCGTAATTTAAAATAAGGCTGTAATCTAACAAAATGTGGAAAATGTCAAGGGGTCTGAATACTTTCCGAAGGCACTGTAACTAACCTTGTGAGGACACACAAATCAGTCCCATTCAAAATCCTAATTTCGCTAACTACTAACTCTAATCCTTACCCTAACCTTAACCCCAAAACCTAACCCTAAAATTAACCCTAAACCTAATTCTAACCCTAACACTAATTCCAACCTTAGCCCTAAACCCCCTAGAAATAGTATTTTACCTTGTGGGGACTAACAAAATGTCCCCAGCTGGTATAAAAAAAAAAGTTTACTATTCTTGAGGGGACTTCTGGTCCCCACAAGTATAGTTAAACACGTCCACACACACACACATCCCACACGCCCCTCTCTCTTCTCCTCTCTCTCTCACTCACCCAGACTCTGTCTAACAGATGGGACAAGGGCACTGCCAGATCCCGGTCACCTGACAGAGTCCAACAATCTGATATGTGAGAGAGAGCGCAGGAAGAAGGGATGGGATTTGATGATGACACATAGGGATCAGAAGACGACAGACAGACAGACAGACAGACAGACAGACAGACAGACAGACAGACAGACAGACAGACAGACAGACAGACAGACAGACAGACAAGACAGACAGACAGACAGACAGACAGACAGACAGACAGACAGACAGACAGACAGACAGACAGATAAAATATGAGCTATCCACTAGTCAGTTTTTCACAAACAATAATGCCTGACAAAACTTGATGCCGCAAACTATCCCTTTAACCAGACGGACGGAGACAGAGACAATAGGAAAAGAGGGAGATGAAGATAGAGATGAGAGAGAGGGAGATCAAGAGCCTCTCTTTAGCTAATGGCTCTGATATGACAACCTTGGTGACATATTCATGACACATGTATTTTGCACAGTTAGCAATGCAAATCAGTGGACGACGAGGCGCGACAATTTGCATGCTAATATGTTCTCGTTTAAGTGTAGAATGTTTTACATGCAATGTCATTTTTTGTAGAGAGCACTTCTGCATGACTAAGGCTGTGTGGTCATAATTGTGCACAAGCTTCTAGTCGAAATTAGTCCCAATTTTATGTTAGACGTGTCACAGCAAATTATAAATTTTTAAAGTACATTTGTGTCCCTGGTGAGATGCAGAGGAATGGTAATAAAGTATTTCATTTTACAGTTTGTCAACTTTGATTCATTTTATAGTTGTCAATTATGAGTCATACCTCTATGACAATACACATATACTGTGTGTAAAGTATATCCCAGGGACCAACCAGCTTAGCCTGCTACAGCCTGATAGTAAACTGTCCTATTGTCCTATTGTCCTGTTGTGTTCAGATCTGTCATGTAAATCACATTTCTTAATTTGTTTTCATTCATTTGAATTGAAGAAAATTGAATTGGGAAATTGCCTGTGTGGGCAGAGAGGGGTCTCGGTTTCTCCTTCCTCATCAATACCATCATTTCCCTTTTCATCTAAAACCTTTATGAACCAAATTAAGACCAATGTACGGTAAGTAAATGGTTTCAGTGTGATTAAAATCCTTTTGGATGTGTGGATCAGATATGAAGCTGTGAGATTTGGCATTACTCATGATAGGCTTGGAAAATAGCATGAAAGGCATTTAAAGGATT
>NC_036869.1:19512317-19561426 GCF_002910315.2 Salvelinus sp. IW2-2015
TATGAAGCTGTGAGATTTGGCATTACTCATGATAGGCTTGGAAAATAGCATGAAAGGCATTTAAAGGATTAGTGTAATGATGAGTGAAGGTAAACAAATCACATTGAATCAGATCTGGCTGGCTCTCTATCTCTGACGCATACACACATGCATGCGCACACGCACGCACGCACACGCACGCACACACACACGCTGAAATGAGAGAAATCTGTCTAAGCCCTCTGCCTGAGGGAATGAGATAATTTTAGAGAGTGTGTGTGTGTGTGTRYRTGTRYSTRYRTGYRKKYGKGYRTGTGTSTGTRTGTGTGTGTKTGTGTGTGYGTGYAYRTKTRWGTGYGTGCAGRCRTGTGTTTWMATGTCMGAAAGSATTGWGAGCAATCACRGCACAGCTGTGCGAGAGGGAGAGAGAGGCAATTCATCAGCAATGAGTGTCTGAAACACGTGTCAAACATCTGGAGACATTGGGCAATACCCTCCACATGGCTACTTCATTTGGCAATAGTGGGGCACTCACAGCCTTACTGATAAATCCTCTCACACTCACACAGAAATAGCCAGATGGAGGGAGAGAGAGGAGAGGATGAGAGAAAGAGAGAGAGAAAAAGAGACAGAGACCATAAATGAGTGTGCAGGAGAGAAAGAGGAAGAAAGAGGGAAAGGAAAGAGAGATGAAAGAGTTGTGAAATAATCTAGCAGGAAATGAATGCACTTTGAAGATCAGTACTGTCCCAAAGATTCAAGGAGAGAGCCCACTGCCTACAAACCACCATCACTCAACAACTAAAAAAGTCAACCATATTTTTTCCATAATAAAAGGTAATCCCCATCAGATTCCATATTGCATTATAATATCATGATGTTGTTAGATTAAGCAGGTCTGAGCATAAACATGAAAACAACAGATCTTAGGCCTACGTTGCCAGACTCTCCATGCTCAGCCAGGCAAACCAGCCACATAAATAGGCACAACAAGACGGGCAAATGAGGCTAGCATAGCATAGCGTGGCATAGCCCAATTAAAACGCAGTGAGCAGTAATGCGGTCGATGCTACATGCCGTACCAAAGAGGTACCAATGAGATGCTAACGATTACATGCTTGAAATAATACTTTGATACTCCGAGAGGGCGGGGATGGAGGGGAGGTTGAAAGGGTTCACTCGGGCTTAGTTCAAATATGCAACATCTAAATATAGCACCTAGAGTCTGCTACTTAACAGATTAAAATTAATTAAGCTTGCTTTTCCTGGCTCCAAAAAGGGAAATGAAATAAACTGGAACGGGGTCATGTTGGTTCTCAGATGTTTTTATGTACAGTAGAGAGAAGGTTTGTAAAACATGTATTCTTTTGCAGATATTTTATGTATAGCCTACAGACTCTGTCTGTTTCAATCTCGCTAAAATGGGTGAAATGGTGTTTCAGTGGATTTTAGAGAGTCAAATCATTCCCAAGATGATGTTCTACGTGCTGTTAAAATGTTATTAGGCAATTTAGGCCATAAAGGGAATACAAAAAGCTAAAATGTTATGATATGCAATCTGAACGAATTTAAAATGCTTCTCAATTCACAGCCAGTGGCTTACTGGTCATCTGGCTAGAGCCAGCATAGCAACAAACTGTTAAGCCGCTAACAGCAGGCTGCTATCAAATAGCCTCCGATAAATAGTGTTGGAGCCCAGATCTGATTCTGACTCTGTGGCACTTAAAAACGGAACAAGCCACCACATTCAGTAAAGACCTTACCAACCAGGGGGGATTGTTAATTCACCAGTAAGCATTTAGGGAAAATCTGTGGCCGTTAGTTATCCAAATGTGGTTGTAAACGATGGAGTCGTATTACAATACTACTCCTTCAAATCACATAAAATTAAATGTTATTGGTCGCATGCACATATTTAGCAGATGTTATTGCGGGTGTAGCGAAATGCTTGTGTTCCTAGCTCCGACAGTGTAGCAGTATCTAACAATTCACCACAATACACACTAATCTAAAAGTAAAAGAAAGGAATTAAGAAATATATCAATATTAGAACGAGCAATGTCAGAGCGGTATTGACTAGAATACAGTATATACACATGAAATGAGTAAAACAGTATGTAAGCATTATTAAAGTAACTAGTGTTCCATTATTAAAGTGACCAGTGATTCCATGTCTATGTACATAGGGCAGCAGCCACTAAGGTGCAGGGTTGAGTAACCGGGTGGTAGCCGGCTAATGATGGTCTTTGATGCAACACACTGAATACACACACCAACACATCTGTGTCAAGCTTTTCCAGCTGCAATACTGCAAAAACAAAAGAGACATTTAAAACTGCAAAAGGAAGAAATTGGAGTCTACTTTGTATGCAAACCTATTATATGTTTCCTTTGATGTAACAAAAAGACATCATGACCTGGAACCAACTACTGTTCAAACCAAGAATAATTGATTGTGAGATGCAGTCATCTCCCAATGAATGTGATGACTGGGACTGCTGTAAATGGACGCCCTAGACCAGAGCAGATAAATATCAACAGCTATAAAAATGAATTTATTTTTGAATTGGGACCGGTAAACTGCAATCCACTGCAATACACCGTGCACTTATTCAATAGACCCTCTTGATTTAAGTTATAGGCCCTACTTGATCACATCTACGGTGTCCATTTTAGGACATTCATCACCCGTCTAGCTCCAACACAACATGCTCCTATGAACACCAAAGACCTTATTTCACCTATACGAAGTCTATTGCACCATCCGAAAATGTGTTTTCCCTAGCACCTAACACGCTCTAGAGAGTGAACACTTGTTTTGGCTTGGGTGCCCATTCTACTCAATTGTTATCGGTGTTCTGGCCTCAGTGGCTGGATTCTTGGACCTCATACTGAGTTTCTATCTGCATCACAGCACATACTAATAAGGTGCCTCTGCCTCTCTCTCCCGTGTCACTGCAGAGAGGTTTGGACCACGGCCTGTCCAAATCCCTCTCCCTCTCTCTTTGGTCTCTCTGGTCACTGCACATAAAGATTTGGAGCATATGCCTCTCTCTCGTTCTCTCCCTCTCTCCCCCTATCCCCTCCCTCACTCTCTTTCTCGCTCGCTCCGTCACCTCCCTGCTTCCCCCTCTCTCCCTCCCTCTCACCCTAGTCCTGTGCCTGTTTACTTTGATCCGTGCTGTAGGAAAGGAGCCAAATCCAGGGTGCTGTGGTGCACTCCCCCTGCAGCAGCCAGGAGCCCAGGGCTCCAGATGAGCTGAGCTGATCTCCAGTGTGTAAAAGGAACAGTCGGAACCTTCGCCTCCACTGCAGCTGCCACCCACACAGTGCAGAAACACATTGACACACACTCTGCCACTACATGGAAACCACACACTGTAGCTTATTTGCAGAGTTATGATTAGAGTAAAACAAAAAGGCACGTGTACAGTGGACTGAATAAAGAAATACAACTGTGATACACACTCACACCGGATGGTACACATTGCTAGGCAACCAGGAGTGTGGAGAATTCCTTCTCGGAACAGGCAGCTACACCAGCTGACAAGCAGGAGCCTCGTTGCCGGCTTTACTTCACTCACACACTCTCTGCCTCTCGGACAAACATATTGTAGACAGCACACACTAGAACACACACACACACACACACATTATCACAGGAGAAAGCTTCACCTCACCTACCTCTGCGGAGGAACTAGCCTTTCCCGCAGCACTCCAGCACCAGTCTCCATAGCGACGGCCAATCCAGAGCTGAGGGGGGAAAAGAGTCAGTCATCTTTAAAGCAGAACTGGCAGAGAAATTCCAGGAGTGGAGAGGTGTAGAAGAAGGAGAGTGAAGGAGCAGGTGAGAGAGGGAGAGGAAAAAGGCTCTGGGGCTCGGGCCGGAAAGCAGAGGTCAAATCGAACCTGAAGAGAGAGAGGGAGAGAAGAGGAGGGGAGAGCTGGGGTGTAGAAGTGAGAGGTTGCTGAAAGGACTTGGGGGGTAGATAGAACAGTTTCCATTTCCACACCACTGAATAACTGTCAAATCTCCACGTGCCTATACTCTACGTAACTGTCGATGTGTTATGACGGCTTATACAGTGCTTATACAGACAGCCTATACCTAGATTAGAGTCAGGACCTAAAGGCACATGCCTTTAATTGGGTTCCACCACTTAGTCAAATTGCCTGTTGCCGGGATTCAATCAAAGGCACAGTGTTGACAAACACACTGCAGTTAACATTTAAAATGAAATTTACGTTTACCGAAAACTCCACGAATGTCTGAAAAAACGCCTTTAAAAGGCATTTTGTCGACAGAGCCGTTTGCTTGTGGACAATGCATCTGATTGAATCCCGGCCTGTGTGTAGGCTAACTGGTGATGTCATCCTGATAGTATGGAAGGTTTCTCTGACCCAGCAGGCCTCTGGGAGGGGTGGTTATATAGATTACAGTTGTAGCTAGCGACACGTCTATTCAACAGCGTACCAGAAGAACCTGATACCAGAAGAACCTGGTACCAGAAGAACCAATTTCCTGGAAACTTGGCCTCCTTTGACAGTTCAGTGTTTCAGGGACAAAAACTGAGATTCCCTCCCGCCATTTAGAGCTGTTCCATTGGTTTGCCACCATGCCATTGAGAGACTGCAATAGGACAATTGATTTTAGTCACACGGAGCGCTGTTATGTACATTGACATGTGACGCATCAATTTTATTGGGCCACTATTTTCTGTTGTATAGATCGACAGAGTAATGCTACGTTGATATGTTCCAGCCGGTGGGTTGATATGTTCCAGCCGGTGGATTGATATGTTCCAGCCGGGTGCATTGATATGTTCCAGCCGGTGGGTTGATATGCTGTGCCTAAGCTTGAAATGTAACTGTACAGAAAAGTCGAACTTGAGAACACAATCAAGACCTATTTCATCTCCGTTGTTCGCAGTAAAAAAAAAAAAAATGGAAAAAAAAACTTGTATCTCCACAGATATCGCAACCCTCTTCCAAAACAAATGGGAGACATTTGCCGTAACTGCAGGACACGGAAAGTATGGAGTGTGTTGCCCTTTTAATATACCGCAGCTTAGATGTATTTAATCATGTTGATACTTAAAGGGAAAAGGGAGACACAACGATCTACAAACAGCTCACCAAATGGTTAATAAACGAGTTATAACAGTTAATAACCAGCGTATGACCTTCACGTCGTTGTGTTCCTTGGTTATTCACCAGTGTCTTCTATATCCTAACCCTCATTACTTATCGAAACACCTTGCTGTCAACTCTGCTCGGCGACATACACTACAAATGTCAGGAGCCACATATCAACAAGCCCTACACATCAGACAGGCTTGCACCATACACATCCACCACACTGGTGATCACTCACACTGCCTACATTACACTACAGCCGGGCTTGAATAGGCACACATCACAGAATACATCAGTGGGATTCATATCTCCAACTACAACCGTCGCTCATTAATGTCAGTCGGCCTTTGAATCTGATTCCGCACGGAACTCGATACTACCCCGGAACAATTACACGGCCGATTCGGTAATCAGCATGCCCGTGACATTTGGCTCGTTCGGTATCGCGGCAGCTTTTCCAGACCTGTCAGATATGCCGGCCTCCCACGCCACCACGACGATCACTCATAGGGCCATTGGCACACTCAGGTGGGAGGTGTTTGCTTGCACTGTGCAAGGCCACACCGAGACATTTGGAGTGACATTCTCGTGCGGCGGCGCTGAGTCTCGGGGCTATGATGTGACAGGCTACCCAGCTTGACCCCCCCCCCAACACACACACACCCACACCCAATAGCATAGTGTTACAGGTTTGGTTGTCAGGGAGATGGAAATGTCCTAAAAAGGGAGGCTAGGGGAGGAGGGGAGCCATCTTCCCTGGCTGTCAAAATGGTTCTTAAAGAAAGCGGCGTGAAAGAGAGAGGGAGGGGGTGAGGAGTTAGTGGGGGGCAGGGGGTGTTCAGTAGGATAGGGGGTAAAGTGAAAAAGACGGGGAGAGAGGGAGAAAGTGAGAGACAGAAGGCGTTGTTTGTGGAGGTTTGAGGAGAGGTGAAAATAGAGGAGAGAGAGGATTGGGGGAAAAGTGAGAGAGGAGAGAAGTAATGGTGGAGATAGGGGTAAGGAGATGGGGGTACAGAACGAGAGAGAAAGAGGCAGGGGAGTGGTGGAGGTTGGAGAAGAGAAGAGAGGGGCACTACATCTGTTTTCCATTGAGGCTTGGCACATCACACAGCCGTAATGAACGGGACCTCTCACCCAGTTCTGTAGGGAGCTTAGTGAGGCTTTGAAGAGCACAGAGACGGACATCCACACATGTAAAGACATTACATTACCCACTGCCACACTCTCAAGCACGCACTCTGTCTCTCTCTTCAATTCTCTCAGGCTCAAACTCTTGCACACGCACACACGCACATTCTCTCTTTGTAAATGATTAGACTGTCTTCTCAGTCACACACACACACACACACACACAAACACACTTTCCACTCATCCTCGCAGTAAGACAGTACAATAATTTCCCTCATGTAATCTTCCTGTTCTCTACCCTCTATTATTTCATTCACTTTCACATTTATTTTCTTAAATGGCACGCTATTCCCTTTATAGTCCCCTACTTTTGACCAGGGACCTGGTCAAAAGTAGTGCACTAAAAAAAGGAACAGGGTACCATATGGGACATAACCAGCGTCGTCTCCCTCTAATGGTAGGGAACACATTTGTCCTCCGGCAGTGTTGTCAAGGACACTGTGAGGCCATGGTAATTGAAGGTGTTGCAGTGTGTCCACCACTTAATCACTGCTCTGGTGATGAGCGTGAACACTTGCCTTTGGCTCTGCTCCTATCGAGTAGGCTCAGATTCGGGTATTCCTAAATCTAATACTATAACACATGCTCTGCTAGATCGAGATCAATTAATTTAATTTTTTTTTTTTTTTTTTTGAAATGTATCCTTTTTTAGGGGGGAAATCAATGACTTAGTCCAGACTATTTTTCGAGCCCCAAAGCATACACAAACATTGTAATGTATGACATCCAGGATTTGTGGAGGGTTCTTTGTTGTCAGACGTGAAATCCACCTGTGCTAGTCTTTAATGAACTGCAAACATATCAAGTGTACAACCTAATATTAACTTTTTCATTCATCATTTACTTCACCTGGGAAATCAGAGCATTACATATTTGTATCAAGTGGAGCACTGAAACACTATCAAACTTTCCGTTGTGAAATGGATACTGTGGTCAGAAAACAGATGCTCCAGGAGTCCATGTGGATCTATCATTTGAACCCATGTTAGTTAACACCTGGGCGATGCCATGCTGCTACTACTGACTGAACAGATGGCAGACGGAGTTGAGAGGGAACTGCTTGAAGCAATCCATGTTGACGAACAGCTGAACCTGCCCACTGGTCACAGGTGGCAGTGGGCCGCCATTTTATGATGTCTAATATGGTCTCGGGGGTAGCACCATCTTAAAATGGCCTTAGTGCCTTCGTTGTACTTTCTGATGCTGTGAGAGTTCGATTCACTGTAGTCACACAAAGAGAAGATATAAAAATTATGACAACATACAAGACACCACAAAAGCTTTCTCAGTGAGTAAGGATGAATCTTTATTGGTGATTTCAGAAAAGCCAGACCACATTCCCCAGCATCCATATAGGCAGGATCAGTAGACATTACTGGTGCAATAGGGTAGTGGTGTGCTCATGGGATTTGTAGTTTATTTATAACAGTCACAACAGGTAGTTTATAATCCACATGGGGAAGGGGAAATAGGCTGTGTACATTACCCGCAATGTCGTTTAGTAGCATACCATCATTGTGAGGATAGGCTACAAATGCCCACAAAAAGTTGTAGTAATCATACAGTATACAGACATGTAGAAAAATACCGCTGTTAAAAGTTTATAAGCTTCTGCAAACAAGTCCCAGGTATCAAAAAGTTGCTTCTTCGTCCATCAAAAGATGGGTGGTGTTAGAAGCCTGTGCTGGGAGGTGTAGCTCAAATTCTTCCAGTTTTTTCCCCCCCTCAAGTCCATAGTTTGTGGTCGTTTCCGCTTTTGTTACATTACAACACACACGGACGAGACTACAGCCCCCACAGTGCACCTGGAGATAGTCTCAGTGGATGGTGCCGATAGTGAATAGGCTCATGGAAAATAAAGTAGAGTAAAGATGGTCTTGGAACATACAAGGGGGATAAAAATGAGAACTGCATTCCCACTTAAAAAGTTGTAGCAAGGAAAAGAAACAAGAGTAGTGATAATAACAACGACAACAACGACGATAATACTAGCAATAATAACTGTAATAGAGAGAAGAATTTAAAAAAGAACATTGAATCCTATGTCTGAAATCAAGACCTTAAAATCCAGAACTGGTATAATTACAACCTCCCTACCAAGGTGAGTTGGTAGTACGCAGTACAATTCCATCTAATTTTACCGAAATGCACTGCGAAAGAGGGCCGGCTCCGAAATGTATCCCGGTCAAAACGTAAAAATAAAGAACAACTTCAGTAATCAAGATTTATCGTAAGAGTTTTTTTTTTTTTTTTTATCCCCCAGAACACCTGAGAAATTGACAATGATTCCAATCATTTTATACTACATTTATATATATATTCAAGCCATGTATATTATTACATCTATAGTCACATGTTCAAGCATATATCATATACACACACATATCTAGTGAGAGATTAGTTTTCGTATTTAATTGTACATGTGTATGGTACATTAGGGTGTATGGTTTCACTGGGTAAAGTTGTTCAGGAGAGGTATAAACATACTCTTCTGTGTGTCAATCTATATATACGATTTCCTCTTACGACACGATACGCAAAATAAAGAACAAAGCCAAAGAAATAATAAGGTATAGGCAGTTCAGTTACTGTGTTGAGGTGTGTGTGTGTTCAGATGGAGGATCAGGATGAGCACCAAATAAAGTCCACACTAATAATAATAATTATAATCAAACTTGAGGTTTGTTAACGGTCAGCATGCTGAACACTGCCAACTTATCCCGGGCCATCAATTCCAAACCAGTTTAAATTCGGTTTCACAATTCAAAATTGGATCAGAAGAGAGAGGGAGAGAGCGATGCTGTAGAAAGTGATGAAGTGTTGTGTGCTATCATACACGGCCCTTCGTTTCAAGGTCCAGCTTGCTATCAGGGCCAAATAAGTGTGTGTGTGTGTGTGTGTGTGAGATCATTTGAGAGCGAGAGCGTGTGTGTGAGTACGTGCATGCATGTAATTTCATGTAAAAATGCATATGTAGTCACTGGTCCAGCTTATTTGACTGTGTGGCTTGTCATGTTTGTTTGCGGTGTGCGTCTGTGTCTGAGCCGAACATATTCACCCATCTACATGAATACCTGGCAACACATTTGAGCAATATTTATTCACAAATTTCTGTGCGGCTGCAGCTGTTCTCGCGATTGATCACTGACTGTAGCATTTCCATTTATTTTCTCTCTCTCTCCCTCCCTCGGTGCCAGACACACAATTAAAACGATTAATTCCAGAAAGGAATCAAAGAGACGATAACAAATTAAAGGGCAACTCAACCACTTTTCACATTCACTTTCATTATCTCCAACACAATACCAGTGTCAACATACATAACATGGCCAAGGGTATGTAGACACCTGCTCCTCGAACATCTCATTCCAAAATCATGGGCATTAATATGGAGTCGGTCCCTCCTTTGCTGCTATAACAGCCTCCACTCTTCTGGGAAGGCCTTCCCCTAGATGTTGGAACATTGCTGCGGGGACTTGCTTCCATTCAGCCACCAGAGCATTTGTGAGGTCAGGCACTGATGTTGGGGCGATTAGGCCTGGCTCACAGTCGGCATTCCAATTCATCCCAAAGGTGTTCAATGGGGTTGAGGTCAGGGCTCTGTGCAGGCCAGTCAAGTTCTTCCACACCGATCTCAACAAACCATTTCTGTATGGAGCGCTTTGTGCATGGGGGCATTGTCATGCTGAAACAGGAAAGGGCCTTCCCCAAACTGTTGCCACAAAGTTGGAAGCACAGAATTGTCTAGAATGTCAATGTATGCTATAACGTTAAGATTTCCCTAGCCTGAACCATGAAAAACAACCCCAAACCATTATTCCTTTTCCACCACCAAACTTTACAGTTGGCACTATGCATTGGGGCAGTTAGCTTTCTCCTGGCATCCACCAAACCCAGATTCGTCCGACGGACTGATGGTGATGCATGATTCATCACTCCAGAGAACGCGTTTCCATTGCTCCAGAGTCCAATGGTGGCGAGCTTTACACCACTCCAGCCGACGCTTGGCATTGTGCATGATGATCTTAGGCCTGTGTGCGGCTGCTCGGTTATGGAAACCCCCATTTCATGAAGCTCCCGAAGAACAGTTATTGTGCTGACATTGCTTCTAGAGGCAGTTTGGAACTCGGTAGTTAGTATTGCAACCGAGGACAGCACTCGGTGGTCCAGTTCTGTGAGCTAGTGTGGCCTACCACTTCGCGGCTGAGCCGTTGTTGCTCCTAGACGTTTCCACTTCACAATAACAGCCCTTGCAGTTGACCGGGGCAGCTCTAGCAGGGCAGAAATCTGATTAACTGACTTGTTGGAAAGGTGGCATCCTATGACGGTGCCATGTTGAAAGTCACTGAGCTCTTCAGTACGGGCCATTTTACTGCCAATGTTTGTCTATGGAGATTGCATTGCTGTGTGCTCGATTTTATAAACCAGTCAGCAACGGGTGTGGCTGAAATATATTTGGCCATGTAGTGCATGTGAAAAAGGTGCATTTCTAGGATTTGTAGAAAAAAAATTAGGTTAAAAAGTTGTACCCAAAAGTGAACATTTTAAAAACTGTGATTTTCAAACATTGAGATTCGCGGTGACGTGGGGAGCAAGAAAATACCCTCACTTGGGCTAAAAACTTGTTGCAGGTGATGTCATAGAGAAGCCTTTTTTTAAGGACCTTTCTTCTTATCTTTTTAAGCACAGATAATAGAAACGTGATGTTCTCACATATGTAAACACTGGTTTGGTGTTGGAGATGATAATGCAGTTGAAAAGAGGAAGAGTTGCCTTTTAAAAAGGAAATTTGTCATTTTCATCATCTCCAGAACCACCCCAACATCAACATATGCGAAAAGTGTTTCCAATGACATCATCGGTGTGCATCATGTGATTTTAACCAATTACGAGTAGGCATTGCCTACTAATTGATTGATGAATTCATTGGAAACATATTTTTTACTACAAAACATAAATGCCCCATTTTCACATGTTAACAGTACTGGAGATGATGAACAGGAAGTGAAAATTTTTGAGAATTCCCTTTAAGTGCTTCAACGAACCCAACAGAACAAAATTAAAACTATACAATGTTTGTTTCATCTTCGATCTGTCTATGTCCACAAACATTTACTAAGATAATTCTCCTCTCTTGCCGTCATGTTATCCCTGGATACAACCATTATACATTCTCTATTACGACCTCTGACCCCTCTTATCTTAACGAGTTCAAAATATATCATTCACCAATCCATTTACCAATAGCCCTCATCTCTATACTAAACTCACCCATATATAAAATATACAAAATATCATTTCCAAAATCTCCTCTGAACTGTCCGTCTTTGCAAATATAAAAATATACAGTTATGTTGAAATCTCTTTGCTTTCTTCTGTCCTGAACCACCTCTCCTAATCCTCCTCTTCTAGATATATTGTAACTCATCCTGTGTTCTGTAGTTTGCCCACGTCTCCCTCCCTGCCCAGTACAGTTCAAAAATATACATGTTTTGTCATAGAAATAAAGAACACACCTGTCTTCCCCTGGCTTGTCTCCTTGTCTATAGCTTAAACACATTAGTTGTCTTGTGATCTGTATGATTTGAACACCTCATTTGAACGGGTGCACGTATGGCCCTGCGCATTACCCGGAAAAACACTGCAATGCACCTGATATAAAACACTGAATGACGTCGCGACGCCCAAGTGACAATACCCGTCAAATAGACACGGGAAGTGAAACCAGCATAGCACAGAATCACTAAATGGAGGCTGCACTCACTACAACACTGCAGGCTACTCGCAACACGGATGCTTACGCCAGGTGTCATACGATGCTTATGCCACGTCTACGTAGGCCGTACGCGCACCCCCTCAACTAAAGTGCTGCCAATGTTGCCTTATACCCCTCTCTCCTCCTCCTCCACCACCTCCCTCCTCTTCCTCCTCCTCACAAGTCTCCGTGTCGACTTTCAAACTTGTTGAGGATGTTGCGGCAGCGGCCCAGCTCCTTGCGCATGTCGGCCACTTCCTGTCTGAGAGCAGCGTTCTCTCGCTCCAGGAAGGCGGCGCGCACCGTGATCTGGTTCTCCTTGAGGCGCCGGGCGTCACGTGAGCGCTTGGCCGCCTCGTTGTTCTTGTAGCGCCGGCTCCAGTACTTGTCGTCCTGCAGAAGTCACCACAAAGTAGAGGCGTGTTGTGGGGATGTGTGGGAAAAGAGGAGGAGAGGGGCAAGAAGGCTCAGTTTTGTGATGGCGAGGGGGGCAGGGCGAGAGGGGTCACAACTGAGCATTGTAGTTGCACACTTGAAGCATGTATATAAAGATTTGTATAAACGTTTGTGTTGAAATTACTGAAAAATACACAAGAGCCTTACTAATAATGCCATCACAATTAGCTACTCTACAGACAGCAATATGACAGTTTCCTACCTTATTCTTACCATGGTGTTACATGCACATCTACATGCCAGTTCCATCAGGAATGTATAACTACTTCTTCTGCTCAATTACGCAATTAGTTTTAATTCATCGAATTCAGCCTGCAAAAAAACCTGCACGTGCATTAATGGTAGACTCAGCAATATGACATCACACGCAGCGGGGAGGACCTCCTGCCTCCAGACATCAACAGAATTTAAACTTGCCCCTTCCCAATGTGTGCCCTCCCTTGAGGCATGCCCACATTGTCATTCACTTCAGCAGGAAGTTGACCTGCTTTTTAGGATGACATTTTGTTAACTCTACCATTAAGCTTCTTATGTGCAAACTACATTTAAAGACAAGAATTGTAAGAAATGTAGCACCTTCTGCTCGTCTGGCACCAGCATCTTGCGGGCCTTCTTGATCATGGGCTGTGGCTTGAGCTCCTCGTCCGAGAAGCGGTGCCTTCGGGGGTCGAAGGCCTCCTGGCCCGGCACGCTGGACAGCGCCACGTCCGCCGGGTCCGGGTCAAAGTTCACCATGACGTCAGCAGTGCCACTGGTGACCGGCGGGCCCCCTGGCGGCCCGGGGGGACAGGGAGAGGTGGTGGTGGAGGAGGGCGAGAGGTCAGGAGGCCCAACTTGGCCACCTATATGGAGAGAGGACAACAAAAACAAACTTGTGGTTGATCACATACTTCTCACCATGGCCAGGGTGAAAGATCAAAGCCTCAAGCATGCCGATAATAAGGTATAGAGGATGAGTTATTTCTGTGTATAAAGGCATCATCACACATGACGTGTTTATAAACAGGCTGCTGCACGGAGGCTGCAGTGTTACTGGTCAGCCACCAGGTGGAAGCAGAGGCCACATCACTCAGTCAGTTTTGGGGTTGAGTTGGCAGCTGGCTGATCCAGGATAAGATGGCACCAAAGCCCAATCTTAATAACAACCATTTTGGGCAAAAGGTTGAAACTGATCCAAGAACAGTGTTGCTGGGTAAACAACCTTCTACATGCAGCTCTAAGCTATCTTATGGCCCTTGCCATCTCCCCTCTAACATTTGGTCAATGTCATTCTATTTTACCCTCAGTCAGTAAAATATGCTTGATCTTCAAAGAAGTAGTTGATGTTAGATGGTTGCTCACCCTGAAAGTAGTCTATGGGCCAAGATAACTGTACCATTGATTACAGTCTTTCTTTAAAACAGCCACTACAACATTCAGCTAACCTTAGCCCCCACAAGATAATCAGTGGAAGTGATGGGGGTATGTGAGCATGTTTAATAAGAATATCCAAATCATCTGAAATCAATTCAAATCAACTCCATATTTGGTTTGATGCTACTTAAAAGGTGATTTWAAAAAAATACACGCTCACATGCCTCCATCACTTCCATTGAGTGTTAGCTTGTGGTAGTTAAAGTTAGCCGAAGTTTTTAGCGGCTGTTTAATGAAACCTGATTACAGTATCTGCTGGGCCATAGATTACTTTCACGGTGAGGAACAATCATCAGGTTGTAAAATACACCTTTAATATATATATATATATATTTTTTTTTTACACTTAATAGCAATACAAGTACATTTTCCAGGTAACAATTCTGAGCAGGGTTGTTGGCAACGATTGTTTGATTGCGCTTTGTTTTTAGAACACACTTGAGGAAATGCTGAAATGGAATGTGCTTTAGGAAGTGTTACATAAAATGTTCTCCCCAGTCCTCTCGCTACATAGCCACCACAAAGACAGTTCCCTACAATACCCCTCCAGCAAAAAAAAAAGTTCTCCACCCTACCCCCCCCCCCCATACTCCCTCTATCTTCTATTTAAAATATACACAAAATCCTTCCTTCGTAAGTATCCATAGGACAAACCACTCTGCCTCACGCTCTTCCTCCCTCCTTCAGAAAAGAACAGAGAGAGCACAGCTGTCTAAACAGCGCCCCCCCCGCCCTCCCCACCACACACACAAAATAAACCTCACCTTTCATTTCATAGCAGTCTTTCCCTCAGTCCTTATGTCAACATGTCATTCTGAAATGTTATGTCACAATGTTGTTCAGTGTGTAAAAATGGTATGGCGACATGGTGGGGATATCTCTGCAATGTAAATCTCTTGGCTTCTTTATGTAAGGCTAGTCTTATGCAATATTATGCTAGGGCTCACCAGAGATCTCTCTCTCTGCTTTACTCCCTCTTTATGCCTCTCTCCCTCCAACCCCTCCCTTCTCTTGCTCTCTCTCGCGCCATTGCTCTCTGCATCGGCACGTGACACAACGCCTGCACATGGCCCAAGCGTGTGAGAGAGGGAGTAAGGGGGAGGGAGAGAGAGGTTTTAAAACATGCAAGGAGAACACTCAAATGGACTCTCTCTCTCGTTTTTACTGTATTGCAGAGTCCTTCTTAACCCTTTCCTCTCCACGGGTCATTAAAATGATTTATTGTGCTAAATATTTCTACGATTGATTCCTGAATTTGATCATTTCTCTAAGCACTCTGATTGTATTCCCTGGTCTGTAACTAATCTACATATTTTGTTCTTCGTAAAGTTAGTCTGTTTGTGTGGAAGGGATTCAGCAGATCTCTTTTGGTCCGGCGTGAACGTTTTGTCAGAAAATAGAAAGTGACACGTTATTTGAAAGCTACAGCCCTTGTCTTTTTGGAAATCAAACTCAAATCTTACTGCTGGCGGTGTCATAAGAGTATGCGATGTAGGTCTAGTCATGGAAAGGGTACACCCTGATGGACATTGTAAAGCATGTGTTTGTAGTTTTGGAAACAAAATGCACTTCATGGGGGTAGTATACAATATTATGCGTCGTTTAGAAAACGCCACCAGAGGGCGTCAGTTTAAGAGGTTAATTACGATAAAACCAAGTGTCAAAATAAAGGGCCCTGAATCGTCTATTGGACAAGTTGTTTGAGGCTATACCCTGTCTTTTTACCCTTTGTATATAGCTTCTGCTTGTTTTTGTCCCCTGATCATCTTCCGCTAGCATCAAGCCACCAATTTCACACTAGACAGGGGAGTTTGGGATTTATCAATGCACAACGAGGCGTTTGTACTTTGGAATAAAACATAAAGCAGTTCTATTGGCCCTCCTAAATATTTGTTTTTACCTTGGAGCTTCACAAACTGCCGTGTTTTCCACCACCGACCAATGCCGACATGGGGCATGTTGAGGAAGGTGCAATTACTGCAATGACAATTTCAGTCATCTTGTGACATTGCTCAGACACACACCAATGCAAAACACGCAAACATACGGTCAAAAATAATCCCTCACCTACACACCGGGGGTTGGAACCGGTTCAAGGCACAGAAACGGAACCTGGGCCTCCCGCGTGTCTCACAGAGGTCTATGGCACTGCATCGCAGTGCTTGAGGCGTCACTACAGACCCGGGCTGGATCCCAGGCTGTGTCACAGCCGGCTGTGGCTAGGAGACCCATGAGGCGGCGCACAATCTGGGTTAGGCAGTCAGGGATTTCCTTGTCCCATCGGACTCTAGCGACTCCTTGTGGCAGGCAGGCTGACCTCAGTCGCCATCTGGACGGTGTTTCCTCCGACACATTGATACGGCTGGCTTCCGGGTTAAGCAAGCAGTGTGTCAAGAAGCAGTGCAGCTTGGCAGGGTCGTTTTGAACAGAAACAGTATATTTCTCTCCCTGGTCGGAGAGAATGGCTCTCGACCTTCGCCTCTCCCGAGTCCGTAGGGGAGTTGCAGCAATGGGAGAAGACTAACTACCAATTGGATATCATGAAATTGTGGAGAAAAAGGGGTAAAAGTACAAATACAAAAAAATATATATATATAAATATAAAAGGAACCTGGAGCGAAAGTGATCCATACTGTTCCGGAACAGAACCGTAATTTTAAAAGAATGGGAACCGCAACCAAGCACTTATGCAAAGCACTCAAGCTGCAGGCAGACAGCATAGGCTGACGTTACAAACTTTTATTTTTTACCTTTATTTAACTAGGCAAGTCAGTTAATAACAAATTCTTATTTTCAATGACGGCCTAGGAACAGTGGGTTAACTTGTTCAGGGGCAGAACGACAGATTTTTACCTTGTCAGCTCAGGGATTCGATCTTGCAACCTTTTCGGTTACAAGTCCAACGCTCTAACCACTAGGCTACCTGCCGCCCCAAACTTGATTCAGAAGATAGGGAGAGATATTTTTAATTAGCTAGAGAATACTTTTTAATGCTAGTTAAGGATACTATTGGCCTAGGCTAGTTATCATGTTTCACGTTGGATTTATTAACTACAAAAAGGTAAGACGTGTTTTTAATTTTGGTGCCGCTCTGCACACACAAGCTTGTTAGCTAGCTAGCTCAAAGGACATTCAAAGTTCCTCCATAGAATCCGCTCCTCCTAGGCAGAATTCTGTGGACCTAATTCAGATAACGCATGTCATAAGATGCCCGGCACCTCAAGCCTCCTCCTCAACCTGCTCTCCCTCCCCACCCGCAAAATGTAATTTGCATCTTGCGCCATAGGCTACATTTGTCTGTCCATCACGCATGTGAACAATTAGCTTGCCTGCTCTGTCCTCAGCGATTGGTGAAGTCATTCATGAGCTACATGTAAAAAAAAAAAACGGTTGATTTGACAGGTTAAAAAAGGAACTGAAAATAAACCAATACTTTTTGGGGGGCGAACCAGCTCAAAACTTTATTTCACTGGTCAGAACAAAACGTGAAAAAAAAGTGCTTCTGTTCAGAATGAAACGATGGGGAAATAATTTCAGTTTCAACGCCTGCTACACACAGAAACAAACACTCACATGGACACAATCACACATACTGTACATACCTACACCCACCCACACCCTCCCCTCTTTTACCACACACTAACTAGAGCCCTGCATGGGCATGAATTTTAAGCCCCAACCTGCGACGATCAGGCCCTACCATACCCAGACCAGATTGCTTCTGCCATTAGCGGCTCCTCTCTGTCTGTCACCCGATCGCTCCCTGCGTGCAGGCAGCTCACTCTGCATGCGTTCTGCTCATGGCGGCTTTGAGTCTGTGTATCCATAGCAACGACCCTGCTTGGGCTGCTCTGCCAGACATATTACGCTTCGAACACACCGACTGCGTCATTGCATCACTGCTGCATAACATTTTGCGCAGCTAGGCAACTATACTGATGCAGGTACCTTTTGCAAATGGTCGCATGCGGTTGGACACATGGAGGAGAGAATCATTTTCGCAGTATCTTCAAAACTGTGTCTTTTTGACAACTGCTGACAGCTACAGGGACATAAACACAAAAAAATGCTGCTTGGAGACAAGTGTCCACGATAGTAGGATTGCCAGGTCAGTTTAGTAGTGAGCTTGTGCTAGATGTGGCTAGCTAGCTAGCTAAGCCTAAAGCTTGCTAACCTAGCCAATGAGGTGTGTGTGAAAGAAATAGTCAAATAAATTATGCTAGTTACCACCCTGATAACTTTACCAAATGTTCATGTTTGAAAGAGTGTGAATGCTAGATAAATAGTAATGAGAATGGTAGATACTACTGTACCCCTGATAATTTGGTCAAATAACCGTGTGTGTCTATGTGTATAGTAGGTGCATGTCCATGATAGCTATCTAATAACTATAGTTATGCTAGGTAATGGTTTGGCTCCGAAAAAGCCAAACTATTAGGCTTGAAAGAGCCTACTCTGCCTCTTGACTATTTATTATTGCATTTCGCTCCAAAACTGCATTTTGGAGGGAAATTATATTATAGGCTGTCACAATTAATTTGAGGATGTCATCGAATAATAATATACTTGGCAAATAAATAAAAAATGTAAAGAAATTATGCAATCAAACTGTTTTTATGTAATCCCAAATTTTTACTGAATTGGTGCAAAAAAAAAATCTACATTCATATTTTGCTACTTTCTGTCAAGTCCACTCATACAATTTGATGCATACGTTCGATTTATCGAACGTATGCACCACACAGAACGCACTGCAAMTGCYTCTGCAACGCAATGCTGCAAGGCAAATGCAGCGTTCCATTGGAAATGAATGTACTTCTGGTGTATCGAAACGCAATGACGCAGTCGGTGTGTTCGAAGCGTTAGAGAAAGGAGGACATAGGAATCCCATTGGCCAATGAATAGGGAAACGTATAACGCCCCACCCAGCAGTTTTCGGCCAATCGCATTCACATTGTCATGCTGCATCATGCGATTGCTAAACTAATCGTCACGCAATCCCTTCTCAAAGTCAGGGTATGAGTCAAGAAACGTGCCTATTTTCCTTGAAAGTACGTAATGTCACGATTCCAAAGTTCTACAATATTACAGATAGCAAGTATCTCACATTTCGGAAAATATTTGTAATGTTGTACTTCTTGTTGACTGACGTCATGCTAAGGTTGCGTTTTTGAGCTAGCGCCCACTTGACTCTCATTCACTCCTTGTCCCGGAATCGCCCAGAATACACCGCACGGCCCATTGACGTAGCATGGGCAACGTACAAAATGGCCGTCAATACGATTCCAATGGAGTTTCCCCATCTCCTCAAAAGTATCTCTGGCTTTGCTCTGCGAACGAAGAGACATGAGAGAGCAGTTAGCTACTTTTGGTCACGCTACACTCTACACTCAAGGAAGTGCTTTTAAAAATAATTTCTCCTGTCTTATATTTGCCGAGGTTAAAGGACTTCTGACACCATGTTATGATCTTAGTCAGATATGGCTGTACTGCGCAGCAGAACACGAGCAAATGTCTCAGCTTCAAAACGTTAGTTATTAATTTAGCGATACCCGAGCCCTACTCGTACCTTTGTTATTGATGAAAAAAACAGGCCCTAACCCGATGTATAACGTTGGGGCCCATCAGGCTCGGGTCAGGTAGCAGAGCTCTACTACTAACCATGTAGGCACTCGGGCCCTCCCATCATGCCTGGCAGTCCGTTTGGTGGCAGCGGCACATTGTCCAGGCCCAGCAGCGAGGAGGAGGAAGATGAGGAGGACATGGAGGACGATGAAGAAGAACATGGCGGAGGGGATGACGGCGGGCACTGGGAACTCTGGTTGGGCACGGCCGACTGCAGGGAACTCTGCGAGGGCACCTGGGCGCTGGCGCTGGAGCCGTTGCCACCTTTGTTGTGCATGGCCATGCCGTTCTCAGTCAGGAACTCCTCCAGGTCCATGTACTGAAGCTGGAAGAGGCCCCCGTCGCTGCAGGGCAGCGTGCGCTCCCACAGATGGGGCCCCAGGAAGGCCGACTGGGAAGGCCGGCCACCTGGACCCCCACCCATTGAGTCCTCGTCTGAGTCCTGGGGCTTGTCTTTATCTGTTAGTGGGAGATGGGGAGAAAGAGATAGAAAGGAGATGGAGAAAGAGAGCGAGCGAGATGGAGAGAATAAATGAAAGAGAAATTGGAGGAAAACGGGAGAGAGAGCAAGATAAAGAGAGAATAAATGAAATAGAAAAATTGGAGGAAAAGGGGAGAGAGAGAGAGGGTCACTGAGTGCAAAAATCCAGCCTGTTCAGTGTTCATCACTGCTGTTGCTTGTCATCACATAATCTGCCTGGGAGCCTTGTGCCTTCAACAGCTCTGCAGGCAACCAACCGCCATTACATGGCTGCATCAGCAACAGTGCCAGCAGTCTTCCCATCCACACACAGGCTGGCTGACAAATGTGAGTAAGGGTGTGAGATGCTATGCTAATATCATGAAGGTGAACTGAAATGCTACTCTGACATCATGAAGAGGAAGTGAGATGCTAAGCTAACATAATGAGGAAAGAGAGAGATGGCTAGACTAACAACTTGAGGAAAGAGTGAGATGCTAAGCTAACATAATGAGGAAAGAGTGTGATGATACGCTAACATTATTAGTGGAGGTGGCATAGTCTCGTGTCTCAGCCCTCACTCCGTTGAGTTGGCAGCTTAGCGAGGGTAATAAGGGGAGGCAAGAGCCATCACATTAATGAGCAAGGAGAGGGGGCTCCAAAATGGGGGATGGCTATCAGTGTGACACTGCTAAGAGCTAGGCAGAGGAGATTAGATAGAGGGTTGAAGGGGTAGGGAAAAGGGTGACAGGGCTGATTCATAGTGTGATGATCACACCAGGGCTGTACTGGCCAGCACAGCACATTATTGTCAGCACACACACACACGCCCACACACCGTTTTGGAAGTGAGATAGAGAGGAGAGAGACATGCAGAAGAAGGAAGAGAGAGGAGGAGAAAAAAAGGGAATGCAAAATAAGCCAGACAGACACGAGAGATGATAGAGAAGGGAGGAGACATGAGGAGTGAGAGGGGTGAAAGGGAGGAGAGACGAGAGAGGAGAGAAAAGCAATTCAAAAATCATAAATAGACAGGAGAGAGGAGAGATGGAACAGAGGAGTAATTAGGGAGGAGAGGATGGAGACAGAAAATATAAAAAGAGGGAATGAATATGAGGAGATAAGGAAGAGGAAAGGGAAGAGGAGACTAAAGAGATTCAAATAGAAGGAGAGATGGATGACAGAGCGATATTGGTGGAGGAGGGGAAATATAGGAGATGAGAATAAAGAGGGTGAGAAGAGAAAGAAGAGATAGTGGAAATAGGAGGAGTGATGGAAGAGAGGAGAGAGAAAAGGATAGGCAGAGAGAGATATGCAATGCAAAGAAAAGAAGTGGGATGAGGAAAGAGATAGAAGTGAAGGGGGATTGAGGGAGATGTGACAAGTGCAAGAGGAGTGAATGAGGGGGATTTGGTAAATGTGCTAGAGGATGGAGAGGATGGAGAGGCGGACAGAAGAGGTAGGAGAGGAGAGATACGCACAGCGAGTGGGTGTATATGAGGGTGTCGAACAAAGCAAGCAAGCCGACCAGGGAGAGAAATATACTGTTTCTGTTCAAAGGGAAATGCATCATGCATCGAAGCCACAGGCAAGCAAATATGTTGGATGCAAAAAACACTCAAGACTCCATCTCATGTAATAAAACCCTTCTACATCCCTTAACATTAGTGATGCACCCCAACTATGCATGCTCTAATGATGAACTTGATGCTGGTAGGTCCTTTGTGCCCCGACTCCATTGGAGGAGCTGTCAGTCTTGGTCAGCGTCACCTCTTACACAAAGACATTCATGGAAATGGTGGAGGGCTGCTGTTCAAATCTATAGCCACCAGGGGGAGGCTGTTAGTCAATGTGATTGTTGTTTGTGTACAAACAGCAGCTGACTAAGGTTGTGACATCCCTTTAACCTAAACGTTAAGTTCCTCATTTTAGGGGACTAGCTACAGAACTGTTTCGCCTGCACAGACTGGAATATGTTCTGGGACTCTTCCAATGGCATTGAGGAGTTTACCACATTAGTCACCGGCTTCATTAATAAGTGTATCAATGACGTTGTGCCCACAGTGGTCATACGTACATTTCCCAACCAGATGCCATGGGTTACAGGAAACATCCGCACTGAGCTAAAGGATAGAGCGGCCGCTTTCAAGGAGCAGGACACTAATCCGTACACTTATAAGAAATCCCGCTATGCCCGCCGACGAACCATCAAACATGCAAAATGTCAATACAGGACTAAGATCAAATCCTACAGCACCGGCTCTGACGCTCATCGGATGTGTCTTAATGGATTACAAAAGGGAAACCCAGCCGAGAGCTGCCCAGTGACACGAGCCTACCAGACGAGCTAAATGCCTTCTATTCTTGTTTCGAGGAAAGCAACACTGAACCATGCGTGAGAGCACCAGTTGTTCCGGACAACTGTATGATCACACTCTCCATAGCCGATGTGAGTAAGACCTTTAAACAGGTTAACATTCACAAGAGACAGACAGATTACCAGGACGCGTACTCAGAACATGCGCTAACCAGCTGACAAGTTTCCTCACTGACATTTTCAACCTGTCCCTGACTGAGTCTGTAATACCTACATGTTTCAAGCAAACCAACGTAGCCACTGTGCCTAAGAACGCCAAGGTAACCTGTCTAAATGACTACCGCCCCGTAACACTCACATCATAGCCATGAAATGCTTTGAAAGACTGGTCATGGTTCACATCAACACCATCATCCCAGAAACCCTGGACCCAGTCCAATTTGCATACCGCCCCAAACAGATCCACAGATGACACAATCTCTATTGCACTTCACACTGCTCAATCCCACCTGAACAAAAGGAAGAATGCTGTTCATTGACTACAGCTCAGCGTTCAACACCATAGTGACCTTCAAGATCATCACTAAGCTAAGGATCCTGGGACTGAACCCTCCCTCTGCAACTGGATCCTGGACTTCCTGACGGGCTGCCCCCCAGGTGGTGAGGGTAGGCAACAACACATCTGTTACGCTGACCCCCCTGCGTGTTCACCCACGACTGCGTGGCCGCGCAAGTCTCCAACACCATCATTAAGTCTGCCGACGGGGCTGTAGTAGAGCGGGTCGAGAGCTTCAAGTCCCTCGGTGTCCACATCACCAAGAACCTATCATGGTCCAAACACACCAACATAGTTGTGAAGAGGGCACGACAATGCCTCTTCCCCCTCAGGAGGCAGGAGTCTGAAAAGATTTGTCATGGGCCCTCAGATCCTCAAAAACTTCTACAGCTGCACCATTGAGGGCATCTTGACTGCCTGCATCACCGCCTGGTAAGGCAACTACTCGGCATCCGACCACACGGCGCTACAGAGAGTAGTGCATATGGCTCAGTATATCACTGGGGCCGAACTCCCTACCATCCAGGACCTCTATACCAGGCGGTCATAGCGGCGGGAAGTAGGGGGTTGCTAAGGGTGCTGCAGTCCCCCCCGAAAAAAATCTAAATTCTATTTGAAATGTTTTTAAAAATCTGAAAAGTAGTGCTGGGCATTTAATAGTCCTGTATTAATAGACCAATATAGCCGTCTGCAGTGCCAGCACAGGCAAAAAAGGTTAGTACAGCCCCACCCCAACTACTTCCCACGGCTATGCAGGCAGTGTCAGAGGAAGGCCCTAGAAATGGTCAAAAACTCCAGCCACCCAAGTCATAGACTCTTCTCTTTGCTACAGCACGGCAAGCTGGTACTGGAGCACCAAGTCTGTGATCAAAAGGCTCCTGGACAGCTTCTACCCTCAAGCCACAAGACTGCTGAACAGTTAATCAAATGGCTACCCAGACAATTTACATTAAAGCCCTCTATTATTTATCTCTCAGTTGTTTTGCACTGACACTCCAACACACACATTACATACACTCACACACACATGCATATTGACGCCACACACACACACGCTGCTACTACTCTGTTTATTATATATCCTGATTGACTAGTCACTTTTCCTCCTACCTACTTGTACATACTATATTACTTCAATTACCTCGTACTACTGCACATTGACTCGGTACTGGTACTCATTGTATATAGCATCGTTATTGTTTTAATTGTGTTACTATTTCCTTTTCTATTTAGCAAATATTTGTCTTTCTTTTTAACTCTCCACTGTTGGGAATGTCCTTTAAATGAAGCATTTCACTGTAAAGTCTGCACTGGTTGTATTTGGCGCATGTGACCAATAAAATTTGATTTGACTCAAAGTTCTGGTTGTCCCGCTTCACGTGCTGCTCTCATCTGAGATGCAGTATGTGAAATCTGACGCCTTATTTGCATAGGCCAGAAAATGTGTCGCTCCCTATCTAAACAAAGGATCGATTTCCTCTGGCTGTGAAGCTTGCAGCTCCACTTACAATGAATACAGCATATGAAACAGGTGATTGCAGAAAAAAATACATATCTCACTGTGATGTTCTCGGATGGACTTTGAGCTCTCAACATGAAAAAATACAAAATAATTTAGAACAATATAAACAAGACCACTTTCTCTTGGTCAGAGAGCAACTAAATCATTTTGTGCTTAAGGTTGAAGTTGTAGCAGGCGTTTGAATGGCGTCTTTTCCGTCGTCAGTTATATGAAATGGTGCCAATTTTCTACTGTCACGAAGTATGATCATATTTATTTTACAGCTTTATGAAAGATTAAATAAGTCATTAATCATTTGATTGTTACTATATTTAGAATGCATTTTAATAATTTCAAACCCTTATCCCAAATTTAGTTGAATAGGAAATAAATCATACATGATTTTTCACATTTTCAAATGTGAACAACTCAGGATTTTATAACTACTTGCCAGAAAGGTGAGATTGTTATATTTCTAGCAGTAATTACTAGATATTGCTTATGGCCCTCATGATAAATAACTTATTTTGGGTACATCTATTTTTTTACATTAGATTTTACATTCCCTGTCCCCACCCTTAGTTAACATTTGACCATTTACAATGTATCTAGTCTGTGTTTGATTGTTGGATTGAGAGCTCGTGTACGTACACTGAGTGTACAAAACATTTGGAATACCTGCTCTTTACATGACATAGACTGACCTGGGTAAAGCTTGGATTCTTGGACACTTGTTAAATCCACTTCAATCAGTATAGATTTTATTTATTATTTAAACTAGGCAAGTCAGTTAAGAACAAATTCTTATTTACAATGACAGCCTAGGACCAGTGGGTTAACTTCCTTGTTCACGGGCAGAACGACAGATTTTTACCTTGTCAGCTCTGGGATTCGATCTAGCAACCTTTTGGCCCAACGCTCTAACCACTAGGCTACCTGCCGTCCCACACAATAGATGAAGGGGAAGGGCCAGGTTAAAGGATTTTTAAGCCTTGAGACATTGATTGTGTATGTGTGCCATTCAGAGAGTGAATGGGCAAGACAAAAGATTAAAGACCTTTGAATGGGGTATGGTAGTAGGTGCCAGGTGCACCGGTTTGAGCGTGTCAAGAAATGCAACGCTGTTGGGTTTTTCCATTTCAAAAGTTTCCTGTGTGTATCCAGAATGGTCAACCACCCAAAGGACATCAAGCCAACTATGGGAAGCATTGGAGTCAACATGGGCCAGCATCCTTATAGAACACTTTCGACACCTTGTAGAGTCCATGCCCCCAACGAATTGAGACTGTTCTGATCACAAAAGGGGGTGAAACTAAAATATGTTCCTAATGTTTTGTACACTCAGTGTACATCAATATCACGAGATATGTCCTTAATGAAGGATAAACACACTCATGTTCTATGCTGTGTGTCTTGTTCTGGCAACAAAAATATGAACCTATTGCCATAATAAGTAATGCATGATACAAGTTAATGGAAGAATGCTTTATATTTATAAACATGAAACCAAGCCAACGAAATGAAAATAAAGTTTGCAGGCCACTTATTTTAATATGTGTTATGCATATACTGTCCCCTTCCTTCCTGCCCTCACCACACACACAAACCTCACCTTTCATTACACAGCAGTCTTTCGCTCGCTGGTCAACCTTGATGGGCAGCTGTAGGAGAGTCTTGAGGCTGGCCATGGAGTTCAAGTGTCCGCCGGTCGGGACACTGCCCGCAAGGTTACCCGTGCCGAACTGTGGGCTCGCTCCAGCCGGGAGGTCAGGCGGTAGGAGCTGTGTGAGCGGTCTAGACATGATTGTGATGGTCGTTGATTCCCACGGTGGAATGAGCGCGGAATTTATCCGATTAATCCACAAAACGATTGACTGGCTGTCAGCGGGTTCACAACACAGTGACGTGAAGATTAAAAAGGTGGACAGGTGGGCAGCTGGACACTGCTAGACCGACTGTTATTTACCTCATTCGAACACCGAATGTTAGCCTATCTAAATATGCATTAAGTGCTAGAGAATAATAGTAAAATTCGACATGACAAATATAATTTGATATCAACAATAAACTATTGCTATTGCTCTTCCAACTTTCCATGAGAAAATCAAAAGTGAAAATGATGTCTTCAAAAATATGTTCATGGTAAAATGTGTTTTATTCAATAACCTTAACAGATGCAATGTGCCCTTTAAGAGTTAATCACTTATCCCAGCCTCTATCTATGAGATAAACAAAGTTGCACGTCAGCGCTCAGATTTCGCCAAAACGCCTTGCTTGATGATGTCCGTTTAATTCAGAATAGGCATCAAACCGAGTTGATTTTCTTCTTGACCTGGACAAAAATAAAACAAACAAACCTGAGGGTTGTCCATGGAGTAAAATGGATTATGGAGCGATACCTGGAAATCCAATAATAGAGAAAATAAGTGTGGGCGGGGGGTGATAGGAGAAAAAAAAAGTATTCGTCAAATAATATCCAACATGAGTAGGATAGGTGTTGAGGTCTCTTGTTTTTCCTCTCCCTACTTAGTCGATCTCGCTCCCTCCGTCTTTCTCTCTCGTTATTTTTGTCGTTTACATTCTTTCCCTGCCTTTCTGTAGGCTACGAGCAAGGAAGCAACCGAGCGCGGCAAGAGTCAGCTGGAATGAACACGGGCCGCTCTCGTGACATCACCGCTGACAGGGGATTGGCGCTTGGGGAGAGGCTGATCAATATTCATGATCTACAACTAAAACGCCCAAAACAACATTAATGAGCACCACCCCTTCCTAAACAAACCAGTCAGGGTGAGTTGTCGATTACTGTAACCAAACCACGCCGACTTGAACAATTCGCCCTCTGCATAACTTTTAATGTAACCAATGGATGGAACACGTGGTTGACCTTAATGTCAGTCATAAAGCTAAACTAGTAACCACGAGATGAATGGACCAATGTACATATCTGATTAAGATCACGGGTCCTGTAGGTTACACACAAACTCCACACCTGTAACAAATCCTAAACCTACACAAGAATGGAATTACTTTGCAATGTCCAGTACCCTCTGATTTATTTTCAAAAATGTTACTATTAAATTCCTTGTAGACTACTTGGGCTGTGGACTATCTCTGTAATTTCAAGGATCCGGATCCCAAATTCAACAAATCATTAAAATCATCATTATCAATATTTTTGCATTTAATCCGCCAAAAATGTGAAAGTCTGTGTTTGGCCGACAAAAAATATCTATCTCCCAACTACCTTAAAACCGATTCCTGCACTCGAAGGGAGCACATGGCCCTGGCACGCGCGGATGCTGCCTACCAGCGATTGGTTCAAATTAGGTTAGTCTCTGCCCTTCGCAGAACGTTATTGGACAAAACTAGGTCATTGGCTCCGCCCAAAGATTTCCCCATGGTACGGCCGCGTGAGACAGAGGCGAAGTAAAACAGGCAAGTGAGCCCAGTGAGATTGAACGGATTAGTGTTTAATTTAGCAAGATCCAGAGATCATACGGAATTTGCTTTAAAGTAATTGGTGACCACCGCACAGTGTAAAAGTTTTGCTTGATCATTTCCTTATTATAGTATTCCAATAATGACAATAGGCTATTACAACTTGACCCTACTAAAACATTATAGCCTAATAATGATAATAATATATAATACTTAATATAATAATAATACTTGCTTTGAAAGTTAAATAGAATTTTGTCTTGATAGTAATAATTTCCCATTTTATCTGTCACACTTCTGAAGTACAACAGTGTGATGTGCTATTTTACATAATTTAAAAACAGCTTCTAAGGAACTGTGTTTAGGAAAAGTAGACCATATCATCAAATCCACATCACAACTCTAACAAATCATTTTTTTAAAAGACAGACATTAATGCCCTGTATTATTTATATTACTATTCACATGGGGCCTTTCAATAAAGTAGGGGATATGTTGGGATTTTAATTAAATGAACAACATGGATTGTCTGCCTTGATAATCCCAAATTTGAGTGGTTAAAATTGCCTAATGCATTTGATTTTATATTGTGTCATTGATTAAACAATAACCTGTCACAATTTATTAAAACTTCAATTTTAAAATATGCATTAGACCTACAAACCACTAGATGGAGGTGATACTGCGGATTTCAAGAGCAAACATATCATAAACCGAAAACACATTCAAAATACATGGACAAAATATTCACACAGATTAATCACTCCTTGACTTGTGTATATGGTGTGAATCGTTATTGGATGGATACTTTCAATGTGCATGTCATTTCTTTATGTAAATTGCAATGTTTCTCATACACAAAATATTCCCCTCCGTTTCCCTGGTCATGCTTCTTCTGTAAGCGTTCATAAAAGGGCCTCATATGGCCATCTAGAGGACACTGAATAGTATTACACAAGTAATTTTCTAACCACAGATGCATGGCTGTTGTCCCAACAGTAATCAAATGTTACTGTGCGTTTAATGTGTATCTATCTAATCTGCAGTTTTGACTGCAGATTCACACCATTTAGCCTATGAGAAACTAACGTGTGTTTAATGCATGCCCTGCAAACTGGTGACAAAATACAGTATATCAAAAAATAAAGAACTTTCTAAAAGGAGAATTCTAGCAAATACACACATAAGCAATCTTCCAGTTAGGGAAACTTTCAGAACAGCCGGTTGTGAGTCTGACAAACAGCCATACTCATCCTCAGGGATTTTTACCCTCTGTTTCTAAATGGAGCATGGAATGTGCCAACAAGTGAGCAATAAACATCTCTGCAGTGTAAGGACAGCGCACTGGGGCACCAAGTGTGGAGGACCTGGCGTTTCTGCCATTCTTTTGAACCTGTTAACTGAACAACATACAGCGCATTCGGAAAGTATTCAGACCCCTTGACTTTTCCACATTTTGTTACATTACAGCCTTATTCTAAAATGGAATATATACACTACCGTTCAAACGTTTGGGGTCACTTAGAAATGTCCTTGTTTTTGAAAGAAAAGCTCATTTATTGTCCATTAAAAAAACATCAAATTGATCAGAAATACAGTGTAGACATTGTTAATGTTGTAAATGACTATTACAGCCGGAAACGGCAGATTTTTTATGGAATATCTACATAGGCATACATAGGCCCATTATCATCAATCATCACTCCTGTGTTCCAATGGCACGTTGTGTTAGCTAATCCAAGTTTATAATTTAAAAAATTTAATTGATCATTAGAAAACCCTTTTGCAATTATGTTAGCACAGATGAAACTGTTGTTCTGATTAAAGAAGCAATAAAACTGTCCTTCTTTAGACTAGTTGAGTATCTGGAGCATCAGCATTTGTGGGTTCGATTACAGGCTCAAATTGGCCAGAAACAAAGAACTTTCTTCTGAAACTCGTCAGTCTATTCTTGTTCTGAGAAATGAAGGCTATTATTCCATGCAAGAAATTGCCAAGAAACTGAAGATCTCATACAACGCTGTGTACTACTCCCTTCACAGAAAAGCGCAAACTTCATTAAATAGTACCCGCAAAACACCAGTCTCAACGTCAACAGTGAAAAGGCGACTCCGGAATGCTGGTCTTCTAGGCAGAGTTGCAAAGAAAAAGCCATATCTCAGACTGGCCAATAAAAATTAATTGTGAAGATGGGCAAAAGAACAGACACTGGACAGAGGAACTCTGCCTAGAAGGCCAACATCCCGGAGTCGCCTCTTCACTGTTGACGTTGAGACTGGTGTATTGAGGGTACTATTTAATGAAGTTTGAGCTTTTCTGACGAGTAATAACTGACGAGTTTCAGAAGAAAGTTATTTGTTTCTGGCCATCTTGAGCCTGTAACTGAACCCACAAAAGCTGATGCTCCAGATACTCAACTAGTCTAAAGGCCAGTTTTATTGCTTCTTTAATCAAAACCGTTTTCAGCTATGCTAACATAATTGCAAAAGGGTTTTCTAATTATCAATTAGCCTTTTAAAATGATAAACTTGGAATAGCTAACACAACGTGCCATTTGAACACAGGAGTGATGGTTGCTGATAATGGGACTCTCTACGCCTATATATACATTCCATAAAAAATATGCTGTTTCCAGCTACAATAGTCATTTACAACATTAACAATGTCTACACTGTGTTTCGGATCAATTTTATGTTATTTGAATGAACTTTTTTTTGTTGCTTTTCTTTCAAAAACAAGGACATTTCTAAGTGACACTAAATACCCCATATAGACAAAGCAAAAACAGGTTTAGACATTTCTGCAACTCGATTAAAAAATAAAACATAAATATCACATTAACATAATTATTCATAACTTTGTTGAAGCACCTATGGCAGCAATTACAGCCTAGAGTCTTCTTGGGTATGACGCTACAAGCTTGGCACTCCTGTATTTGGGGAGTTTCTCCCATTCTTCTCTGCAGATCCTTTCAAGGTCTGTCGGGTTGGATGGGGAGCATCGCTGCACAGCCATTTTCAGGACTCTCCAGAGATGTTCGATAATGTTCAAGTCCGAGCTCTGGCTGGGCCACTCAAGGACATTAAGCGACTTGGCTGTGTGCTTAGGGTTGTTGTCCTGTTGGAAGGTAAACCTTCGCCCAAGTCTGAGGTCTTGAGCGCTCTGAAGGAGGTTTTCAACAAGGAGCTCTCTGTACTTTGCTCCATTCATTTCCCCTCAATCCTGCCTAGTCTCCCAATCACTGCCGTTGAAAACATCCCCACAGCATGATGCTGCCACCACCATGCTTCACCGTAGGGATGGTGCCAAGTTTCCTCCAGACGTGACACTTGGCATTCAGGCCAAAGAGTTGAATCTTGGTTTCATCAGACCAGAGAATTTTGTTTCTCATAGTCCGAGTCCTCTAGGTGCCTTTTGGAAAACTCCAAGCAGGCTGTCATGTGCCTTTTACTGAGGAATGGCTTCTGTCTGGCCACTTTACCATAAAGGCCTGATTGGTGGAGTGCTGCAGAGATGGTTGTCCTTCTGGAAGGTTCTCTCATCTCCGCACAGGAACTCTGTCAGAGGGACCATCGGGTTCTTGGTAACCTCCCTGACCAAGGCCCTTCTCCCGATTGCTCAGTTTGGCCGGGCGGCCAGCTCTAGGAAGTCTTGGTAGTTCCAAACTTCTTCCATTTAAGAATGGAGGAAACTGTATTCTTGGGGACCTTCAATGGGGCATACATCTTTTGGTACCTTTCCCCAGATCTGTGCCTCGACACAATCCTGTCTTTGAGCTCTACGGACAATTCCTTTGTCCTCATAGCTTGGTTTTTGCTCTGACATGCATAGTCAACTATAGGACCTTATATAGAAAGGTGTGTGCCATTCCAAATCATGTCCAATCAATTCAATTCACCAAAGGCGGACTCCAATCAAGGTGTATAAACATCAAGGATGATCGATGGAAACAGGATGCACCGGAGCTCAATTTCCAAGTCTCATAGCAAAAGGTCTGAATACTTATGTAAATAAGGTGGGGTTTTTTTATATACATTTGCCAACATTACTAAAAACCTGTTTTCACTTTGTCATTATGGGATATTGTGTGTAGATTGATGAGGGTGAAAAAAATATTTTTTAGAATAAGGCTGAAATGTAACAAAATATGGAAAAAGTCAAGGGGTCTGAATACTTTACGAAAGCACTGTATATGAAAGTAAATAAACAGCGAACTGTTTAGGAGTGGTCATTTGTGCTTTGGCAAAAATTTCTCTCAATTTAAATCAGTGGTATTCAAACTTTATCAGCGCAGAGCCCATTTTTTGGGCCAGAATTTCTACCAACCCCACCCACTCAAACAAATAGTGTAATCAGTCCACTTAAACATTTTGCATTAAAGCTTACTTAATTTTTCAATTTGAAATTATTTTTACTACATCAGGGATAGCAAGTAGAGACATTTAGGATTTCCAGCCTTCTTCATTGTGTAGGTAAAATGTTATTTGAATTCAAAACAGCATTTGAAGGGAACAACCGATGAGCAGCAGGTGCTTCTCAGGGTTGCTGCTAATCTTCCAATCAGGGATGTGGGTTTCTGGTCTACCTGTATACAAATTAGACCCCCATTGCATTTCCCTCGCGTCCCCACTAGGGGGCAACTTCAAATACCACTGATTTAAATAAAAAGGAAAGGCATGAGATTTTTTATTTTTTATTAGATTTGAGGGTTTCAACAATTCACTTTAGGCAAAGAAAAGGATAGTTATTTAGTAATAATATTTAATGTTTTAGTTTACTGAAAGGAAAACACTGGGGGACAGGACCTAGGTAATGAACAATGTGTATGCGTGTTACGGGATAGGGCTTAACTGTGGCAAAGGGTTGGTAAAAGGGGGAGAGAAAAATCACATCGATATATATACTCGTCATCATCCCATTGTTTTACAAAGACAGTCCCCAAACTCATTCCCACCCACCCATAGAATAGCAACAATGATAAAATAAATGATACTTGGGAGTATAAAAAAAAAAAAAGGCAAATAAACAATATATAATAAAATATAATACGAATTGTACAGTATTCTCCGGTTGTTCCCATTGACCCTTTCCATTCCTGACACCTAAGTCCCATTAATGTTTTCCCACATATATATATGATGGAATAGTTTACAGAAAAATGCTCTCTCATTCCATTCTGATCCATTTCAACCTATTCAGCTAGTCAGTTTTGCAAAATTTAACCGAATGTTTGAAAAGATACCTCCAGTTACACTAAGTGATTTGGTAAGTCAAGTTTCATAACAGGAGTGACTTAATTGACTTCCTTTTTCGGATAAATTGCTTCTTAGAATGACTGGCCTGTTTTACCGGCCAATTTTTAGCTTCAGGCCAAACATCTGTATGAAAAATAATCTCTACAGGGAACAAAGAAAGAAACACATAGTACAGAACGAGACAAAGACTATACTGTTTAACTGTGAATAATGACAGAAAACATAAAACATCAGTACTTTTGGTACTCGACTCTTACTAGTATGCATTCATAATCCCAGCGCAAACACAGCTAACAAAAACGATACTGTGGTTGAAAGCATTTTAGAAGAGGTGCTAATCAAACACTCAGATCCAGAATACTCTCTCCCCTTTGGGGAAGCAAAGACCGGTGGATGGTGCTTTTGATGTGAGCCTTTAAAAGTCTTCTTACAAACATCTCTGCTATATTAAGGATTGTATGGGATGTAAGCCTGTTGCCCACATCTTTAAAACTTGCTAGTTCTTGCTTGCTTTTTAGTTTAAAAAAATCCTACACTAGAAAATAATTAGTGGCTGTATTCAGTCACCACTGTTGTTCTCCCAGGCTGGCCCTCCTGGCCCTCTTTTTCCGCTGTCTTCTCAACAACCTCTCTTGGGGGCAAGTTCACTTTCAAGGCCCAGCTTCCACTACCTAACAGAGATTGACCCTGGCATGCGACGCTGTGCCTCTCCAGGAGAGATCCATTCCAGAAGCGGGAGCGGCATTTGGGACATGAGAACCGCCCTTGGGAAAGGTGAAGTCCACGATGAATGAGGGCTTTCCGTAACGTCCGAGAACGCTTTCCGCAGACCGAGCACTTCAGACGGGCYTGGTGGCCGTTATTTCTTGGAGGATGCCTCACACAACGATGGATCAAAAGTTTGGCCTGACTGGCGAATGTGGTGCTGGGGCAGTATTGGCATGGAAAACGTTTTATGGGGACTTCCATAGATGACAGCCCACTGACTTTAACCACACCTCCGCACCATTGTCTAACTCTATACCCTCCTCTCATCCTCAGGAGCTGGGCGAGCAGTTTCTTTTGCTTAAGCTTYTCATGCATTATTCCYTTTTTCCGCTTCATCASTTTGAGTCTCCTGCTCGTGGCCTTATTCAAGGCAACMCCTACTAGTTGCCCCCCTCTCATTATACTTTGATATTCAACCCTCCTTTTTYTCTCTCTTTTTCTCTTGCCACCAACCCATCCTTCTTGGGACTGGAACTGAAAAGGGCGGTGTTGACCTTGGGAGGATTGGTTTGGCATGTAGGAGCCTGACGGATAAGTTAAGGTGTGGCCCGATTCAAAAAGAGGGATGTACTGATCTGCTTGGGAAGGATGTTGGGTTCCACTAGCTGGTGGGTTTGCTGACCCGGTGCGGCCCAATCCATGCTGCGATTGCCTGTGCCTGGACAAGCTGTTAGAATAAGCAAAGGCCTTCCCGCATACCTCACAGCAGAAATTCTTTTCACCCCTTATTCCACCACCATGGACAGTTTGTTGATGGGCTGTCAGGTGGAACTGATGGAGGAAGGATTTCCAGCACGTTGTGCATGTAAAGAGCTTCTGAGTGGGCTGAGGGGGCTGAGTGGATGAGCTGGACCCCTGAGACTTATCTTGAGGGTACGGATAATAAGATTGAGAGTTTGCTTGATTTCCATCTAGATTATTGACCCCTCCATGGCCTTTAGCAATTTTTCCTCCTGGTGTACCATCCAATTCCACTTTTGTGTGTAATTTTCCATGTCTCACCAAGCTCTGAGCGTAAGCAAACTCTTTACCACATAGGTCACATTTGTAGTTCTTCTGMCCAGAATGCACAGTGGAATGTTTAGTAAGATGGAAGTACTCCCGGAACTCTTTCCCACAAACATCACACCGGTGTGGCTTTTCACCTGTGTGAACACGGTCATGCCGACGTAGGGTCTCACGTCTCCTGAACCCTTTACCACAWACTCCGCATGAATATGGCCGTTCTCCCTCTCCACGACTTCTTCTTTGTCKAACTATGATTCCATCMGGTCCTGGYTCTCTCTTCTGCCGAGGCTTGCGGGGCTTTTTCGGTTTAGCATTCATCATCTGCTGGCTTGGATGGGTTAAAGGSATGGTAGAGCCACTWCCTGMTCTGTAGGTCTTGTCGATTTCWGATGTAGATGATGGACCACCTGGTGAGACTCCCATATTCCCAAAGCCAAGTCCTCCAAGCAAACCTCCAATGATGTCTCTTCGCTCCTCTCCTCGACTCTCGCCAGTACTTATCTCGCAGGAGGCAGCGGCAGCTGCTGCAATTGCAGACATGGCACTGCTAGTGACCTCATCCTCAGAGTCATCCAATAGAGATGAAAGAGGAAGATGAGGCTGCTGTTGATGGAGATGGTGTTGTTGTTGTTGTTGTTGACTTTGAGGGTGTGGGTGTAAGGTAGGAGCCAAGGGTGCTTTTCTAAGTGTCTGGCTTGACATCTCACTGCTATGGGAGCTCTCTCCAGAATAACAAGATTGGTTAGCCTGCTGTCGTCGGTAGTCATCGACACTGTAGGATGGCTGGTATGATGGCCGGTTCCTTGAATAATCCGTGCCATATTTGCTCGCTCCATCTCGTTGGTAATCACCTGTACCACTGCCTCCAGCCACCATTTCAGTTTTGCTGCTACTTGCACTTGATGAGCTTTGATTTTCACCACTACCACTTGGTCTGGGCCGGGAATTCCTTCCAGGCTTTCCACAGGTGCCAGACGCAGCATGATTTAGCAAAGAGGTGCTCTCTCGGAAGCAGCGACCACAAGCAGGGCATCGGAAAGGCTTATCATCATGGATCTTCTCATGCCTRGTGAGGGACTCACGGCGGTTGAAAGACCGTTGACAGACACCACATGCAAATGGACGAGCCCCTGAATGGATAACACCATGCTGGAGAAGGTGCCCTCTTTTCTTGAATCCCTTTCCACATTCGGTGCAACAGAAYGTTTTGTCTTCGCTTGAAGTGTCTGGCTTGGCATCTTCAGAAGTCAAACCATGACTACGGAGATGCCTTCGAAGGCTTGTAAGATGACTGAAGGTCTTTCCACATTCACCACAGTGGTAGATGGCTTCAGGGTCAGGTTGACAAGGCATGGAGGCCATGGGATTTGCAGGTTTAGGTAGCTGTGAATCATTAGCTACCAGCACCGAGGCTGTGGATGAGGAAGGGGCTGAGGAGGAAGAGGAGGAGACCGTTGAGGAAGACTGTGTTGATGAAGAGAGGACTGATGAATGGTTATTACCAAGGCTGGTTATGGCTCCTCCTACAAGGCCCGGTTGAATGRTTGAATTTTGACTGTGTTCAGTGGAGCTGCTGTGGCAGTTACTACCACTGCTACTGCTGTGACTRGTGCCATCTGCTTTTCTCTGAGGAAGGTAGCCAGCCATAGCCTTCTTTCTTCTGCTACCACCACTTCCACCAGACCCAGATCCACTGTCTCCTTTCCCTTCATCTTTCGAAAGTGATAAATGGAGTGGTAGAGGGAGAGGCATACCACTAGCTTCTTGTTGCATCAACGAAGCCAGCTGATTGGAGGAGAGAACTGGAATACCTTGGAAATCAAAGCCACCCAGAGACGACGGCTGAGGTGTTGGGTGAAGAGGATGGTGTGGGTGGGTATGGCTGTGAGRGTGAGATAAAGCATGGGGTGCYAATGGTTGCTGCTGCTGTTGAGGYTGGGGAGTGGAGTGACTATGACTGTGAGAGGAGTGAAGAGCTGGAGGTGGGGCRAGGGCTGAGYTYGAGTCACTAGCTCCTTGGCCCAAACCCARGCCAAGATGRTTATGACCCCCTTGTTGAACCAGAAACTGCTCCAGACTGCTGTTRGTCGGGACMCCAGAAAGAAAGTACTGATTGGCGGCAAGCATGCAACTGAACTGCTGATGTAAGCTACGTGGATCAGRCTGCCCAACGAGTGGTTGCCCTAGGGAGGAMACTGCACTGCCAGGGTTGTTACTGGTGGACGATGAAGATGACGGGGAGGGTGAGGAGGATGGTCCAGGTGAGGCTTGGGGAACAGAGAGGCCAGGGTGTAAGGGTGGCGGTGGGGGAGCAGATGTAACCACTCCTCCAATAACACCAGAYCCTCCACTGCTACTACCMCCAAAGTCAAAACGTCCCATTCCAGAGTGCAGCTGCTCCTGGGCTAGCGCTGCTTCTGCAGGGTGAAACGGACGTAAGAATTGTGGGTATCCYGCAGCAGAGCTCCCACTMMCACTACTGCTCATCTTRCTGGATTTCCGTGAACTRTGYGAGGATGAGGACTGGCTCTGGTGTGATATTGGTGGAGGTGGGGCACTCATTTTGGCAAATATMGATGAAGAATCAGCAAAAGCATTACTTCTAGACCCCTGAAGAGACCCCAGACCGAGCCCAGAKAGAAGAGCCCCTGASGACTCCCCCTGCTGTTGGTGYTGCTGCTGAAGCTGTTGCTGGTGCTGAAGTTGGACTTGCTGTTGGTGCTGGAACTGTCTTTCCAATCCAAGGCCTTTAAACTGGTGGGCTTGGTGTCCACTTAGCATATCTAGAATGTCCAAGGGGTACTTACTGAACTGGAACATCTCCCACTCACTGATGGGAGGTTGTTCCTGGGTCACTCGCCCTACTGTTGAAGCACAACAATATCGCACCAATAATAATCAATGCTCAATAGCCACAGCTACTGGAAGTAATGCTTCATGAACAACTCTAGAATGACTCGCTGCTACCAATGTCTATCCCCGATCCCCTCTTATACAGATTAATGCCTACTGCTTGCACGTTACAACCAAGAAGAGCAGGTAAAGGTCCGTTTAAATAATAAATTATTTTCCTAATTTGGAATACAATGTATAGAACACAAAGTATAAATAGTATGCAGTCTACGTAGTGTTTTTAGATTCCTTCTATAGTTGTAGTCTTTATTTTTCACTAAAGATGTGAAGCTGTCAGCATCCAGCTGGGGAGTTGAAGGATGAACAGGTGTTCCACTTCGTTGTCTGCCCGTTGATGTCACGATCTCGAAGACTGGGGGAAAACAGAAACATGGATTAAGATAAATAGGCCGGGAGCTTGATAGCGCCTCACCCCCAGAGAATTTACCAAGCATAATTTCAAATTATGTTCAGCTCCCAGTGTTGGCATACATGACCACTTATCGCTAGACAAAACTCTGGAGACCTTCATTTTCCAACTTAAGAATGATCAAAATGTAAACAAACATTTGTGCCTTCAAAAGATTGATTATTTACAAGAACTGTTGCGTAGACCAAAACCAAAGCCGGATGTGGAGGTCACGGGCTGGTGTATTTACACGTGGTCATGCTGTCTAATCGGCTTCTTGATATGCCACACCTTTCAAATCACAACAGCATGATCATTACACAGGTGCACCTTGTGTTGGGGAGAACAAAAGCACATTAAAATGTGCAGTTGTCACAACACAATGCCACAGATGTCTCAATGGGGCGTGCAACTGGCATGTCGACTGCTGGAATGTCCACCAGAGCTGTTGACAACGAATTTTATGTTTGTTTCTCTACCATAAGCCGCCTCTACTGTTTTAGAGAATTTGTCAGTAAATTCAACCAGCCTCACAACCGCAGACCATGTGTAACCACGCCAGTCCAGGACCGCCACATCCGGCTTCTTCATATGCGGGATTGTATGAGATCAGCCACACGGACAGTTGATTTAACTGTGGGTTTGCACAACCAAAGAATTTCTGTGCAAACTGTCAGAAACTGTCTCAGGGAAGCTCATCTGCGTGCTCATCGTCCTCACCAGGGTCTTGACCTGACTGCAGTTCTGACTCGTAACCAACTTCAGTGGGCAAATGCTCACCTTCAACAGCCACTAGCATGCTGGAGAAGTGTACTCCTCACGGATGAATGGCGGTTTCAACTGTACCATGCAGATAGAAAACATGTATGCATCGTGTTCGCGTCGTGGGCAAGCGGTTTGCTTATGTCAACGTTGTGAACAGAGTGCCCCATGGTGGCGGTGGGTTTATGGTACAGGCAGGCATAAGCAACGGGCAACAAACACAACTGCAATTTATCGGTGGCAATTTGAATGCACAGAGATACCGTGACGAGATTTAGGCCCATTGTCGTGTCATTCATTCGCCGCCATCACCTCATGTTTCGGCATGATAATGCACCGCAAGGATCTGTACACAATTCCTGGAACTGAAAATATCCCAGTTCATCTATGGTCTGCATATTCACCAGACATGTCACCCATTGAGCATGTTCGGGATGCTCTGGGTCGACGTGTACGACAGTGTGTTCCAGTTCCAGCCAATATCCAGCAACTTCGCACAGACATTGAAGAGGTTTGGAACAACATTCCACAGGCCACAATCAACAGCCTGATCAACTCTATGCGAAGGAGATGTGTCGCGCTGCATGAGGCAAATGGTGGTCATACCGGATACTGACCGATTTTCTGATACAAGCCCCATTTTTTTTTTTTTTAGGTATCTTGACCAACAGAAGCATATCTATATTCCCAGTCATATGAAATCTATAGATTAGGGCCTAATAAATATATTTCAATTGACTGACTTCCTTATGAGCTGTAACTCTGTAAAACCTTTGAAATTGTTGTGTGTTGCGTTTATATTTCTATTCAGTGTATTTTGCAGATATGAAAAAGATTCACCAATAGTTGTTGATCTTGTTGTTGATGTGCATAACTAGGCGAGAGAGCCTACCGTTTCTTTGTTGTTTGATCAATAGAACTGTGAAGTGAAGTACCCAAATGTAAGAGGACTCCCCTGGTATTTATATGTTTGCAGAAATCCATTCAGGTGTATTTTGTGACTTTTGGCAAATGCGTTCTAATGATCTAAAGTCACGCTGTTGTTACTGCCTGTAAACACACAGGCCTGTGTGTCAAATGGCTTATTTGCACACAGGCCTACTGTAGCTCGGATTGGCTATGGCGCAATGGTCTCCTGGACGAGACAGATGTTTTTATTAGGTTTTATTTACTGCAGTGTCTTAATTGTGCAAACACACAGCCGCTTTCCCACGTTATATTGCTATAGATTTTTCACAAATGCTTGACTATACGTCATTCCCAAACATCCGTAGAATTTATGAAAACGTGAAAATGACCTTAAGTGCTCAGTTGTCAGAATATATATATATATATTTTTTTTTAAGTTGTCAAATTCCTCCTGGGGGTGTATAGGAAAAGATGTTTACTAAGATTATGTTGCTAAACACTGTCAGTTCCACTGTAAGCATTGCACGTGTACTACCATTAATGTACCTCAACTCCACCTTGCAAAGTTTGCATTTCCTTCTCATTTAACTTCTCAAAGTATTACCATACTCTTAGCAAAGAGCAATTTCTCAAGCAAGAATTTAACCAGGACTGTCTGGGAGTGAAGAAAACTGAAAACTAGTTATTGGCAGTGTTTTGGAACTTTTATTGGTCTATTAACTCATTTACCGCCTGGTAATGTCCCCAGGAAGGCCAAACTCCATCCTAACACAACAGGCAGAAATTTCAGGCAGTCGTTTTAAACAGCTCTTACACTAAAAGGGCATTATCAACTCCAATTGGCAACATATTTGCAGGTGAATAAACATTTACGCGCATTTACCCTTCAGTGGTGTTTTCATCAAACGGACTTAGGAAAATCTGTGCTTACTGCCCCCCCCCCCAAAAAAAAATCATGTACAGAATAAAAATCTAGATCAATGTGTTTCTGTTGCATTTTCAACTCTACCGATAGCTGTCACAAAAACAGTTGCGTTAAAATAGCAAATGTGCCTACTCTGGTCTTGGCACCTGCACCCTAGCCCAGGGTTTCCCAAACTCGGTCCTGGGGCCACCACTGGATACATTATCAAACGGCAGTCAAGCATCAGTCATGTCACCAGAATAAGACCCTCGATATTTATTGGAAAGCAGCGTCAAACTCATAGCGTGCACTTTCACCACCCCGTGAAGTTCATCATTCATCATTACTTCATCTGTAGCCTAATAAACTGCATGGTTTCACAAGTCGTATTGAGAGGACCACACACCATATCGTCGCGTGGCTCCAAGTTTGCTTCGATATGATGGTAATTAAATCAGCATTTGTGTATTAAAGGCATTTCCACCGCCATTTATCACATTATCCATTTGACCGAGACAAACATCCCACCATGTCAAATGAACAAAACACCTATCTGTATTTAGAATATTGTACCGAAACGTCCTGTTTTCATCACAAAAGTCCTTTTTATATTTATTAAACATGGGTATTTTCACAATATTATTCCAGCCTCAGTGTGGAAATATAAACACACATTTGACTGCACTGGGCCTTTAATTTTTAACAATGGATATTCCCACTCAAATCAACCATCTTCGTAGAACCATTTGAAAGTTTAAATTTAAACTATTTTCATTTATTTCTTACATTTTATCAGTAAAAGCATGACAGCAACCATTCAAGACAGTATGCTGCGTCTCAACCGATCGCAGGCACAACAAATACCTCAGACGTAAAATAGGGTATAAGCTAAAATGTGAAATCTGAGTTCACGTGTTTAGATAATTGACGTTAACGAGCCCCCAAAAAATGCTTCCCCCCTAATAAATCATACAAACAGGGTTGTTAAAAAGATTTCAAATGATAAACTCAACAGTTTTTTTTGTGAGGAAGACATGGATGTCTCATTGTAGGGTGGGGTTTGAAAAATGGGTCAAATTTGAGCACCTCTATCTCCTGAATGTTTTGGCATTCAGGTCGAAAAGATAACTTTCTGACCACTTCTACCATGGGCAAACATTGACGGTTTCGTTCAAATCAAAAGGGACCCAGACAAACAGTGATTGAAATCATATGGAACCGGCCAGCTATTAGGTCAGCCAATCATACGTTCCTCATGCACCTCAGGTTTGCTTTGAGAAGAAGTGAATTTAAAGTGTGCAGTTAATTATGTGCAAGAGAACTCACACTAAGCCAGTGTTTCAATTCTGGTCCTTGGGGCCCACAGAGGGGACACATCTTTGTTCTAGCCCATCACTAATTCAATTAACCACCAAGCCCTTGATTAGCCTAGTTGAGCTAAGGACAAAACCAACTATAAATATATTCAGGGGAAACACTAGTATGGTCAAAATAATCTTTCACCTCCTTTACCTTTTTTCCAGGTGACTTTCCTGACTTGGTTAGAGACATGGGCAATTGGAGGAATGCCACAGGTACCTACCCACCTCACATAGAATATTCATAGGCTACATTTCAATACGGTAACACCAGCAGCGTGTTTAGCAGGATGCAATGTTTTGGAACGGTGAGATAGAAATGTGCAACGTTGAACCTACGTGAAATAAGGAATCACGTCAGCTCTATTCTTGGGTTTCAACCTGCAATGTTCAAGAACATTTTGCAACTGAACATGGCCCTGGGCTACACCTAACCTTCAGTGTTTTAAAGTAAATCTCACAGGAACCCCAGGGTAAAACTTCTGCTAGAGTACAACAATGAATTCACGGTGTCCTTCCCCATAACAATAGACACAAAAACAGTGTACCGTCTTGTGGGTAATTTTCTATTATATTTCTTATAGGGCGATAAGATCACCCAACCTATTGCTACCAAACAAGTTAGGTATTATAATAGCCAAGAAAATGCAATGATGAAACATATAACCTAACAGAAGTTGGTACAACTTATAATAACCAAACAAGTAGCCTACTCCATAGATTATTTGTATTGTCATATGAAACTTTAAAAACAAAGGTAGGCCATTTACACCAAATAGAGTCTAAAATATTAATGTTGTTCTCATGGAATGACATTCCCTGAGCACTACAGTAAGGCCTAGGCTATGCCTATATCATAGACATTAAGTGTTACCAGTAACGTATGTATGGGTCGGTTTTCTGTTCTCGATCGTTTACTCTTTTTCGGGAGGGCTGATAGAATGCACAAATTGCAGATGTAGGCTATACACTAAAGCCTCAAAGGCAAATTAAATGTATGTAGCTAGTTATGAAATTCTCTACGATGAACTTTAAAGTCTGAAGTAACAAGAAGGCAATCAAATAGGCCTAAACAGAATGCAGCCTTGGCCTAGGTCAAATCAACGTTTATTGGTCGCGTACACAGACTTGCAGGTGTTATAGCAGGTGCAGCGAAATGCTTATGTTACTAGCTCCAACATTGCAGTAGAATGTCCCGCAAATGCAACCCAACTAAAAACATAACAAAAAGTAGATACATTAGCGAGAATCCAGAATATAAATACGTGACATAATTGTGCAAAGTTTAGCAAAAAAAAGTGAAAGGCATGCACAGCATTTCATTTTATGATAACATACTGTGCATCATTATGCATAGCAAATTGACAAAACTAAGGATCGCTAACACGGCCATGTCTCGACCTGTAACGTTACCTGATATGTGCTAATTGCTTACTGTTGAGATATTATCAAACATAAGAGAATGTGTTTTCACACATTTTTAGGTCAATACAATCCTTTGTAAATTATCAGTGACGTTCCCAGTATTCCCTAATAATTCATGTTGGTCTGTGAAGACCTTGCTTGCCCCACTACAACGTTGTAACGTAGCTACCATTCTAACAATATATTTTAAAACATCTTACCAACAGGTTTGGTGGGATGTATATGGGCTGGAGACTGGTGTATCGCTTTCTTCTTGATCGAAGATCAAAAAGGGGGAACAGGTAGAAACGAATGGGTCTACTTCCATTGATCTTCAGGTAGGTAGCTAACTAGACTAACTTGGGGGGAAAAAACACAAAATTGCAGGTGGTGGCAAAAAATAAAAAAATGTGCAGTTCGTCATTCGCCAGCTAACGTTAGCAGGCTAACGTTACCTTGTTTGTTTTTTTATAGGTGGCTGCCTACAGTTTTCAACCAAAGTAACAAGAAAAAGTTATTCGGATTTGAATAAAGGAGTCTTTCAATCATGTCGTTGTTAGCTAGCTAGCTAATAAATTAGACTCGTATGAACGCCTGGTTGCATAGGTAGCCGATGCTAAGCTAACCTAGCCACAAAGATAATATCTAGGTTGATAGCTGTCGTTTTAGCTAACATATCTAGCATGCAAATCCCCTGCCAAGATGGTTAAAGAAAAAAATATATCATAAAAAGGGCGCGGGAAATGCCGTGATAACTACAACGGCCTCCTTTTTTTTAATGTCAGATAGCCATTTTTCTTCATCCAGGGAAAAATATTTTCAAAGGCCTGCCTCTCCATCGGCCCAGGAGGGCTATTTTCGACTCGTTGTTAACAAAAACTATTTCCGCTGGGTTGGCCTGCTAATTCAGATATGTCTCTTATTTGAAGCAGATGCTTGAATCGTTAACTCTTCCAAATGAGCCCTTTCTGGAGTTTTTGTCGTATTTTCATTATTTTTCTTCGCTCAAATATTTTCCGCCCCGTGTCAATTTTATGTGGCCCCGTCTAGGGGCTACGGCTGCTAATGTTCTTCTCCTTAAAATGGTAGCTTCCGGTCTGTATTCTATTTCCGGGTAGTGTCACAGGTTAAGAAGTCCGACCAGCTGTATCTGGTTGTGCGTGTGCGTGTTTAACCCAACCAATCTATGTATGGCCATTGCATGGCATTGACAAATACATAATTAAATGCATTTATTTAGTTTAATTATGCATTAGAAAACAGAAACGTTATTATATTCAAATACATTTTTAATCTAGGAAATAGAGTGAATACATTTTTTATAGGAAATATTTCCAGATTAGTTACCATGTGTGCTCATACTGACATCATTCATACTGAATCCACAAGGGTGACAAAGGGGGAAAAAAGAACAAATGACTTCATGTTTTGGTATAAGAAAGGTTGAGAGAACAATATCAAAGTGGCTCACATATTACTAGACACTTAACAGATGTGCATCACATATGTGAGGTAAAGCAATTAGAAATAATTATTTCAGAGCATTTGGCCCAGAGAGTTTTATACTGTATTCCTGGAATTTTAAGTAAACGAGTACAGTGTAATTATAGGGCCATTTTCAGAATTTACATCCAGTTTGAATACTTTAAAGGCACAATCCATTTTTCATCCAAATGGCAGCCCTGCCACTTGATTTGCTATAGCACTAAGGGATCGGGGCTGGATAAATGACACCACTGTCAAGTTCAAGGAGATATGGATGCAAGCTTTTACAGTCCATGAAATCGACATATTTTTAAGCAATACATGTTTGTTTCTTTACAAAGGCATTGTTACAAACATATTTTGGGTTATGATGGGGTAAGTCAATTGTGGGCTATTCAATTCGTGAGGCATTTGATAAATTGTATTATTTAAGAATCAATGGATACATATAATTAATTTTTATTATATTGAACAGCAATATTTAGCAGATTGCACATTTGAAAATTAATTTTCTCTCCCGTAATTGCTGACCTAACTTTAGGACAGGTGAAAGACAGGGCTCCGCACCACCACATAGCTGCAGCATCACCTGTTCATTTATATCTGATCAGAGATTAGGAAGGGTAAAGGGAGGGACAATCTGCCTGTCGGTTTGCCTGTTTGTCTGTCTATCTTCTGTCTGTCTTTGTGTGTTTCCTATCCATCATTGATCAGTCAGTCCAACCGTAAGACAAAAAGCCAAAGTGATTTGAATCGAACAATCACAATCATAACTTGTGTTGATTTGATCAACACCAATAACCCAGTGGACAAAAATGAGTCATTGTGGATATTTTTTTTATTGTTATTAACAATTCAACAGTACGATTCTACAAATGCGAGAATTGACCAATAACCAAAATATGGGTTGCACGCTTGTAAGAGCTTCACTTAATATTCTTGGAAACAGACATGGGGATTATGTATTAGATGAATCCCTATACATTTTTCTGAGGTAATACAGTACACCCCTGCCTCATCGTGCCGCAATACAATTAGGGGCCAATAAAGCTATCTCATGTTTACTTACACTTCTTTCTATCTGGAAAACCTCACGCCACTAAATGTCACCCCATGAGCCACACACCAAAACAACCATTTTATACCACAACCTCCCTCTTACCTCCACCCACACACACCTTCTGGAATAATTTCCTCAGACCACACACACGCATGCAGGCACGCACACACGCACACATTAATCAACAGTACATTTACAGGCACACAGATTAATGAGGGCGTACTCAACAAAAACATAATCACAACATCAGTATACCTCCAAAAGTACAATAAAAACATACATTTAAAATAACTGAATCTTCGTGTGACATAAATATATTTTGCCTCTCTTCGTTTTAGTTTAACAAGATTCCAATTACGGAATCTGAAGTTCTTACTGTAAAAAACATTGGGGCATTCTAGTCCTATAATTGGTGATCCATAATCATGTTAGTCAAGGCAAGTCACAATACATTCTCCAAACTATTCTAGCAAAATCCTCATTCTTTACAATAAATAGTAAAGTTCTTGAAAAGAGCGAGATTCCGGTCACATAAATGTAATCTTATAACGAAATGCACAAATTTTCACAAAAAAATGTCAACAATGGAATTGTATAGCTTTTGCTCTACACCTTGAAATGTGAGAAAAGTAGATTTTGTTACATTTGCTTTGGTGAATGTCACTTTACAAGGACAGCTTTGATTGATGTCCTTTCTGATACTAGGCTTTTGAATCCAAAAAGCCAATATGAATAATAATATCATAGCTTTGGGTTTGAAATAGTTTGTGGATTCTCTGAGAAACACAATTGTCTTACTTGTCATATGCCAAGTCAGATCAAATGTGAGATTCAGCATTCCTGAAAATAAATTAAAATACACACATGGGCACACAAATACAGACGCATGTACATTACACATACACGCCATGACATCATAAGTCAGCACTATGACATCGCAAACACTGGCTTTGACATCTTCATGCGGTTTGTCTTTTCACTTTGATTGCATCTGCTTTTTTAAATCAAGAATACAAAAGGTTAAAATCCACTAGAAAGATGAATATTCAAAATCCAGGAAACATTGAGCTTCACAGAGAGAAAAAAAAATAGGGGAACTAATAATCATGGTGATGATAATAATAATCAAAGAGTAAATCTATAGTAATCATAACCATGACCATAAACACAAACACATATCACAGAGTTTTAAAAACATTGTCTGGCTGAAAGTAATACATTTTTGTCTTTATCCAGTCACAGTTAAAGGGGAGAGCCGAAATACTATACAAAGATTTTGTAAATACTATGGTCTCATTATCCCTTCAGTCAAAGTTGAGAGTTCAACCCTTTCAAAATTGGCCAAAAATGACCACATCTTCCATTTTATAATCCGTCAAACCCACAAAAAAATAAACTTTTGTAAATGTACAAAATACGACATTAGGTCCACCCCCACCCCTGCAATGTAAAAAAACTATAATATGATGGCTTTTTGTCACACTCAATGTCAACCTCACGAGGGCACAAAGTAGCTTTGCAGCATTGACTCTGTTTTCTTCACACTTACAAAATGTGTCAGTCATTTCTGCAGTGTTGCACAAACCTTCTCCAACATTGACACAGAATAAGGAAAAAGCCAACATAGTACAGACCACAGACACACATAAAGAGTTTTCAGAATAGCCCTTGGTGTTAAGTGTCCATTGTCTTCTGTTCTCCCTTTTCCCACCTTCCTCCAAATATTGTGAACGGCTTGAGTTTCAGAAACAGTCAGGTGGAATTCAGAGAAGTCTGAGTAGTGATTGGTATATTAACTACTAACAAATCAATGTTTTACCTCACGATCCTGGTAAACAGCTCAGAAAGGATTATCAATGGAGCAGGAGCTTGGCTGGTTTTGGGGATTGTTTGAAGGGACAGACCCATGGGCAGGTATAGCTAAACAAAGCCGTTGCATTAGCCAATAGGTAAATCCTCTGTATGGCAGTGTTCCTCAAAATTAACGCATCTTCACTGAGCTTTCATTCTCATGTGGTCAACAACTTTGTTTAGTTTTTTTCCCTTTCAGGTGGTCTTTAACTCCTTAAAAACATGACTGACATTGTGTATCGAATAACAGTGTCAAAGCATCTCTGTGTGACTATAAACATAACTGGAATCAGCTCCACAGTTTGGAAACTGACCTCATTTGAGTCTTGGGTCTCTATGGGAATGACAACCATCACATCGACCAGCCAGCCAATCAGGCGAGGGTGCAAAGGTCATGCAGCAAAGTTATATTTGTGTCAAATCATGCTAATAATAACTGAAGAAATCCAGCCATAATCAAGAGGTTCAACCTTTACATGACCTTATACAAAACGTCTGCAGACTGAGTTATGGCTGTAGTGTGAGATTGTGGTAGCTAGCAACAGTACTCCAAATATGTCTATTTTCAAGTTGTCCAATCAAAAATTAGGAAAGTGACAATGGGCAACTCAAATGTCCACTCAGTGTCAGCCATTAAGTCATCAGGCTATAGCTGTGTGATACCCACCCCCATAATACACATACTGTCTAACAGGACTTTATTCCTTTACAAAAACCAACAATTTACAGTCTTGTATTTATTTTTTTTTACAAAACTCAAACCACCATCACATTGTTCTGCATTCCATTGACATCTCAGTGTCTGTTCAGATTCAAAGACAGTTTAGTTCTCTCTGTTAGAGCAACAAGAAACTCAATAACCATTTATTCATTTAATCCACTAGTAAAAGTCATCATGTCCTCGGATAATGTTTCAATTGCACGAAAAACTTTTTGAAATTGTTCCTTTTTTTCTCTATACATGGCCCTTTTTCTTTCTCCCTCCTCAACAATATGGTTGAATATTCTCTTTCCCAAGACTCACAATAACATGAATCAAATCAATAGGCTTCATTCAAAATTTCCTCTAATAATTCAATTTTCTCAGTGGTTTCTTTCTATCATTGCCCTTTTCTGTGTCTCCTGGCAACAGGTAACAATGGCATCCACTCTTCTCTCACGGCTTTCATTCTTGTTGGGACGTAGTATCCCCGTCATATCCTTCTCTCTCATCAGCTTGC
>NC_036869.1:19561436-19588028 GCF_002910315.2 Salvelinus sp. IW2-2015
CACACACACACACACACACACACACACACACACACACACACACACACGCACGCACACACACACACACATTAATCAACAGTACATTTACAGGCACACCGATTAATGAGGACGTACTCAACTAAAACATAATCACAACATCAGTATACCTCCAAATGTACAATAAAAACATACATTGAAAATATAACTGAATCTTCGTGTGACATAAATATATTTAGCCTTTCTTCATTTTAGTTTAACAAGATTCTAGTTATGGAATCTGACGTTTCCTCTCTGTAAAAATCCTTGGGCCATTCTAGTCCTATAACTGGTTATCCATAATCATGTCAAACAACAAGGCAAGCCACAATACATTCTCCAAACTATTCTAGAAAAATCCCCATTCTTTACAATAAAGAGTAAAGTTCTTGAAAAGAGTGACATTCCGGTTACATAAATGTAATCTTAAAATGAAATGCACAAATTTTCACCAAAAATGTTAACAATGTAATTTTATAGCTTTTGCTCTACAACTTGAAATTTGAGAAACATTTTTTTTGTTACATTTGCGTTGTTGAATGTAGCTTAACAAGGAAAGCTGTGATGCATGTCCTTTGCGATATTAGGCTTTTGAATCCAAAAAGCCAATATGAATAATATGATCATAGCCTTGGGTTTTAAATAGTTTGTGGATTTTTTGAAAAACACAATTGTCTTACTTGTAATATCCCAAGTCAGATCAAATGTGAGATTCATCATTCCTGAAAAGACATTGAAATACACACACGGCAAATACAGACGCATGTACATTAGACATACACGCCATGACGTCATAAGTCAGCACTATGACATCATCAACACTGGCTTTGACATCTTCATGCGGTTTGTCTTTTTACTTTGATTGCATCTGGGGGGTTTTCCGTCAAGAATACAAAGGTTAAAATCCACTAGGAAGTTCAATATTCAAAATCCAGGAAACATTGAGCTTCACAGAGAATTAAAAAAACAATAGGGGTAACTAATAATCATGGTGATAATAATAATCTGAGTAAATCTATAGTAAACATAATCATGACTATAAACACACAAACACATATCATAGTTTTAAAAACGTTGTCTGAAAGTTCCATCAATCAATTTTTGTCTTTATCCATTCACAGTTAAAGGGGAGAGCCGAAATACTATACAAAGATTTGAAGTAAATACAATGGTCTCCTTATCCTTTCAATCAAAGTGGAGAGTCCAACCCTTTTAAAAATGGACAGTAACAACCACATCTTCCATCTTATAACCAGATAACTGTGAAACACACACAAAAATAAAAATGTTACTTTTGCAAATGTACAAAAATATGACATGTCCACCTCCACCCCTGCAATGTAAAAAACAATGGTATATGATTGGCTTTTTGTCACACTCAATGTCAACCTCACAAGGGCACAAAGCAGCTTTGCAGAATTGACTCTGTTTTCATCACACTTACAAAATGTGTCTGTCATTTCTGCAGTGTTACACAAACTGTCTCCAATATTGACACAGAAAAATGTAAAAAGCCAACAAAGTACAGATCACAAACACACAAAGAGTTTTCAGAATAGCCCTTGGTGTTTAGCGTCCATTGTTCCCTGTTCTCCCTTTCCAACCTGTCTCCAAATATTGTGAACAGCTGGAGTTTCAGAAACAGTAATAATATGTGGAATTCAGAGAAGACTGTGAGTAGTGTATATTAACTACTGACAAATCCATTTATTACCTCACAATCTGTGGTAAACAGCTCAGAAAGTATCATCAATGGAGCAGGAGCTTGACTATTTTTGGGGATTGTTGTAAGGGACAGACCCATGGGCAAGTATGGCTAAACAAAGCCTTTGCATTAGCCACTCTGTATGGCAGTGTCCCTCAAATTGAACACAACTTCACTGAGCTTTCATTCTCATCTTATGTGGTCAACAGTTTTGTCATCTTTTTTTCTTTCAGGTGGTCTTTATCTCCTTAAAAACAATGACTGACATTGTGTGTCGAATAACAGTGTCAAAGAATTTCTGTGTGACTATAAATGTAACTGGAATCAGCTCCACAGTTTGGAAACTGACCTCAGAGCTGTGAAGGGACTGACCATTGCCGTGGAAATGCTCTTTAGTGACTTATGTCTCTTTGGGAGTGACAGCCGTCACGTCGACCAGCCAGCCAATCAGGCGAGGGTGCAAAGGTGATTCAGCAAAGTGATGTTTGTGTCAAATCATTATAATAATAACTGAGAAAATCCAGCCATAATCAAGAGATGAACTTATACATGACCTTATACAAAATGTCTGCAGACTAAGTTATGGCTGTAGTGTTAGATTGTGGTATCTAGCAACAGTACTCCAAATCTGTCTATTTTCAAGTCTTCCAATCAAAAATTAGGAAAGTGACGATTGGCAACTCAAATGTCCACTCAGTGTCAGCCATTCAGTCATCAGGCTATAGCATATACACACAGAATATACATACTGTCCAACGGGGCTTTATTCTTTTACAAAAAACAAAACAATTTACAGTCTTGTATTTTCTACAAAAGTCAAACAACCATCACATTGTTCTGTACTCCATTGACATCTGTGTCTGTTCAGATTCAAAGACAGGTTTGTTCTCTGTCAGAGCAGCTAGAGGCTTCATGACAAGAAACTCAATAACCATTTAATCATTTTGACCCAAGCAGGATCCACAAGTAAAAGTCATCATGTCCTAGGATCCTTTTTCAATTGCACAAAAAAACTTTTTGAAATTGTTCATTTTTTTCTCTATACATGGCCCTTTTTCTTTCTCCCTCAACAATATGGCTGAATATTCTCTTTCCCAAGAATCAAATCAATGGGCTTCATTCAAAATTCTCTCTAATAATTCAATTTTTCTCTATCATTTCTTTCTATCATTGCCCTTTTCTGTGTTTCCTAGCAACAGGTAACAATGGCATCCACTCTTCTCTCACGTCTTTCCTTCTCTGGTCTTCCAACACACTCATCTGAGGCGGTTGATGGGACGCACTATCCTTCTCTCTCTCTCATCAGCTTGCCCATGTCTCTCTTCTTGTTTCTCCTTCTATTCACCTTTCTCTCCATCATGCCCCAATTGACCTTTCCTTCTTCTCTTCTTTCTGTGTGAACACTTTCAGCTCGAACATTCTCAACGCGACCTTCATCACTCCTTCTCCGTTGTCTCTACTCTCTCACACGGTCACCTCGTTCTTACTAGCCGTTCTCAATGTCTGGCCCCCTCCCCCTCCTCCTCCCCCAGGGATGTATTGGAGTTGTTCAATGGTGTTCTGCCTCTTGGTGGCGAATGCCATCCTCCGTGCGTTGTGGCCCCCGAGGGTCCCCGCCCCGCTCCCTGATCCGTGCCCATGAGGGTCCCCCCAGCTTCCTGCCGGATGGCCCGCCACGCTCATCTCCAGCTCGTGGCCCGATGTGGGGTGGGAGTTCATCTTGATCATGTGATGGCGGTCCAGCGAGGGTGTGACGCAAACGTTCTGCTGTGATTGGGCTTTGTGGCTGAGGCATCCCATGGTCGGGACCCCCATCCCCCCAAAGTCACCCATGCCCCCCATACCGCCCAACCCTGGCATGCCCATCCCCACCATCCTCTCCTCCAGACGGTCGGGCGAGACTAGGAGTCTCTCGTGGGACTTGCGAAGCGTCTGTGAGGTGGAGCTCTTGCTGGTGGTCATAGCCTTGTAGTACTGGTGCTGCTGGTTCTTGGAGAGTCTGGAGAGGGTGTTGCCCTCACCAAGTGCCAGGAGCTGGTCCTGGGACATGACCCTCCGCGGGGGCTTGTCGAAGGCGGGCTGGTACCCCAACGACTGGGCTGGCAGAGGGTAGGGGTTGGGGGTGGATGTGGGCACGTGAATCCGTGGCCGGGAGGAGTGGAAGGGGAGGGTGCCCCTGGCTCCGAGAGTGTAGTCACCGCCCCAGTGGAGGTGGTGCTGGGAGGAGTGGAATGACGGAGGGGCGTTGTTAGGCCGTCGCTTTGATGTGTAGTAGCCAGAGTAGTCGTCCAGCTCTTTCTCTGTTTTTTGGGAGGGGGGGGTTAAGTAAAAAAAAGAAAAAAAGAGGGAGGATGAAAGAAAGAAATGTTGAAATGACAGTTAGTGAAATTCATTTATTATAAGGTGAAAAAAAGTGTTAAACATTTCTCTCCCTTAGAACACCTTCATCTTTAAAGACTTTCCTTGGACTGAGCTCCCTGAGAGCCAATTTAAATGTGACCTTTAGGCAACCGTTACAATCCCCCAATACATCCTTCATATAATCTAGCTTTCAGGGGCACCCGTTTCGAGACAAACAAGCCTTTATCGAAGCCCATTCTATAGACTATAGCAGCCTACATTAAGGCACATCGAAAGGTAATACATCTGACACACATCATCGGCTGCTGCCTCTCGCCTGTTATGCCTTCTTCCACACACACACACACACATATCTCTGGAGCTCTCTCTAGCCACCGCCTCCAGTCGCCTTCCTCCCAGCAGCGGCTGCCACCCAGACATCCAGCCCCCACCCCACTGCCCCTCCCCCACCGCTCCCCTCCTCACCGAGCTTCTTCAGGGAGCTGTAGCGGTTGATCTCAGGTTGCATGGCCGCCTCGTAGGAGGGGGGCAGCTGGGCCAGGTTGTGGAAGGAGTGCGAGAAAGGGGGCTGTGGGTGCAAGTGCAGGCCGGAGCTGTTGTTGTGCTTGCTGGTGAGGAGGGTCCCCGTGGAGGCTAGCTGGGCGTTGTTCATGCGGGGCACGCGCTCTGGAAGAGGAAGACATAGGGGAGCATTAACCAGGGACCTAACACATACAGTATATAGGTCTACAATTAGATTGACATGTTAACATAATATATATGAGTACATTAACCAGGGACCTAACACATACATTATATAGGGCTACATTTAGAATGACATGTTAAAATAATATATATGAGTACATTAGTTAAGGACCTAACACATACAGTATATAGGGCTACATTTAGATTGACATGTTAACATAATATATATGAGTATATATTAAGGACCTAACATACAGTTCCTTCGGAAAGTATTCAGACCCTTTGACATTTTCCCTATTATGTTACGTTAGAGCCTTGTTCTAAAATAGATCAAATAAACTCCTCAGCAATCTACACACAATATGCCATAATGACAAAGCAAAAACAGGTTTAGAAAGGTTTGATATTTATTAAGAAAAAAAAACAACAGAAATACCTTATTTACATAAGTATTCAGACCCTTTGCTATGAGACTCGAAGTTGAGCTCAGGTGCATCCTGTTCCCATTGATCATCCTTGAGATGTTTCTACAACTTGATTGGAGTCCACTTGTGGTAAATTGAATTGAATGGACATTATTTGGAAAGGCCTGATTGGTGGAGTGCTGCAGAGATGGTTGTCCTTCTGGAAGGTTCTCCCATCTCCACAGAGGAACTCTAGAGCTCTGTCAGAGTGACCATTGGGTTCTTGGTCATCTCCCTGACCAAGGCCCTTCTCCCCTGATTGCTCAGTTTGGCCGGGCGGCCAGCTTTAGGAAGAGTCTTGGTGGTTCCAAACTTCTTCCATTTAACAATTATGGAGGCCACTGTGTTCTTGGAGACTTTCAATGCTGCAGAAATGTTTTGGTACCTTTTCCCAGATCTGTGCCTTGACACAATCCTGTCTCGGAGCTCTATGGACAATTCCTTCATCCTCATGGCTTGGTTTTTGCTCTGACATGCAGTGTCAACTGTGGGACCTTATATAGACAGGTGTGTGTCATTCCAAATCATGTCCAATCAATTTAATTTACCACAGGTGGACTCCAATCAATGGAAACAGGATGCACCTGAGCTCAATTTCGAGTCTCATTGCAAAGGGTCTGAATACTTACGTAAATAAGGTATTTCTGTTTTTTATATGAAATAAATTAGCAAAAATTTCTCAACCTGTTTTCACTTTGTCATTATGGAGTATTGTGTGTAGATTGCTGAGGATTTTTTATTTTAATTTAATCCATTTTAGAATAATGCTGTAACGTAGCAAAATGTGGATAAAGTCAAGGGATTTGAATACTTTCCAAAGGCACTGTATATATGAGTACATTTACAAGGACCTAACACACATAAGGTAGGTAGCTACATTAATAATGGGCCAACATGTATAAGTACATTTAAAATGGCCTTACATTTAAAGATACATATACAATTGACGAAACGTGCCAATTCCTCAAAAATTATTAGTCTTAAGAAATTGCTGCCAATTTGTCATTTGTACGTTTTCAAGTCATTCTAGGATGACTATTACAAAGGTCCCTTGAGATAATATATAAAACAAGCCAAGATGATTGTCTGACACTTTGGTCATTGACCATGTACAATAATGGGCAATGACAGCCAATAATGTCTTTATAACCACTGAGCGAGCACACGGGAGACATTGACCACTGTGGAGTAACAGGCTTCGTTCGGTAAGTGCAGTAACACACTGACTTCACTCAAGCCCAGGCCCACAGTGTAAGTAAGCACGCTTACAATACAAACAGATACAGTACATAGTGCATGCTGAGACACTTACGAGGGTGACACACAGAATGAGTGGGAGTAGTGAAACGGCGACTGTGTTAAGAAAACAGCGACTGTGCTAAGGAAACACACCCAATGGTACATATACAACACCAGACAGACGTTTCATGAGGCCAACTCACACACCCGCCGGCTGTGTTAGCTAGTTCGGCTTACCCTTAGCAGCTGAGTGTTTGGGACTGGAACCAGACACCTGGATAAAATTGTGGTGCAAGTTGCCAACTGCAAGAGAGCACAGCGAACACTGATGGTACTGCCACTCGTATGCGTGTGTGGTGGTGTGTGTGCTGTGGGATTACATGACCGTGTTTAAGAGTGCGAGTATGTTGAACGTGACCCCATACAGTCAGCATTACTAGGCTATTGCATCCACCACCGCTGTCAACCATCATCACTGTAATGGTTCATATATCTGAAAACAGGCTAAAACAGGCTATTACTATTTCAACGTAATAGCAGTGTTATAAGAGTGTTATTATACTAACAGTGTTATAACATTGTCATTACAGTGTTGTTATTGTCCCATGCTTTCTGTGGCGTCACTCACTGCGGTTGTCTTTGCTCTGGAGCACCGGGGTGTAAAGGTTCTTGGGGGGACGACCGAGGATGTCGCCGGTGGTGTTGTTCCTCTCCCCCATTTGGACTGGGCTGGCCTGACTCCGCAGGCTGTCCACCAGGGCTCTGGGAGAAAGAGGAGAGAAGAGAGGAGGGGAATGGAAAATCATAGACAAGGGCGAGACAGTAGAATAAAAGATGTAGCATTCAATTTAGTTTACCACCAATGTAAATGTGTTACTTGTTCATTGATTGTGGTTCAGTTTCATCACCCCTTTGGTCTGTGGCTTGTGACCTGCTTCGCAGTAATGTGCTGAATTTAAGACTACAACCCACTGACAGATCCACATACACCCATATGGTCATTTTCAGACACTGCTTACTGATCTTCTATTCAAAGACACTTCTCCATTCTTTTCTCACCTGGGCATGTTGATGTCTCTGTTCCGGGGTCGTCGGGATATCTTGTGGAAGGCCACCTTGATGCCCACTGCCACCACTAGGGTAAAGGAGATCACCCCGCCAATCACGTACGCCGTGCTGTTGCTCTGCTGCTGCAGCTGCTCTGAGTCTGGGTCCCCCCGGTTCCCCGGGGGCGGGGTGTTCGTCGGCGGTGTGTCGAGCCACCCGGGTGAGTTGTAGTTGTTGCACGACTCCTGGTCCAGGCGGCTACGCTGGTGGTCACAACAGTAGCGGTAGTGGCAGGTGCCACAGCAGTAGATGTAGGTCCCCTTGGAGCAGTTGAACGTGTTGTCCAACTGGCCCATGACGTCGTAGTAGGCCCGGCACACGTCCACATCCACCAGGCGCCGGGGAGGTGGCGCTACCTGGGCGGCCCCCAGCGGAGGTTTGAGGGCGTCAGCTGCCGTCATGTTCTGGGGGAGCTTGATTTGGGGGAGGGGCTTTGGGAGCGTTTCGGGTTCTTTCGGCTCACTGTCCTGAGCGTCCTCCATTTCAGCCGCTTTAGGTGCCACCTTTGGCCCCCCCGGGGGCGGCGGCATCGGTTTGTTCCCAAAACCGGTGAGGAGGAACAGGGTGGTGCCGCTGGGGCCGCCGTTGGATGAGCGGCGCTCTGTGGTGATGGTCACGGCGGAAAGGACGAGGCCGGACACAAAGAAAAATATGAGGGAGGTGCTGAACATCCTTTTGTAGGTTCTAGGCCTCATTTTTCAGCGTTTCTGAGCCAATTCAAAAAAGAAAATGCCCGTCAAGAATTCAAATATGAAGGTCCTCCTCTCCTTTCTTCTTTGAATTTCACTTACGTGTTAAGTGTAAAAATATTAAACGCTTACACTCAAGATTTCAGCCTAAATACGGTAAACTAATCCTTTGTTAGTGCTTCCATGTGCGTTACATACACTAGTGTGGAGGTTTTCACTTAGTTGAGGGATTTCTTTTGCTTGTTCAAGCAATACGTGTGGCATGTCACTTGTATGTATTTATGTAAACATATCTCTCAAGCTCTCAATACAAATCTATTATTGTGCGTAAGCAGCTTCATGTAAACTCTGAGGTTCTATATTTCTATGTTTTAGGCCTATATTATGGCTATACTTGTGAAAGGACTATTTGAAGTTTGTCTCGACAACTTCAACTTAGCACACAAAAACAAAACAGAATGATAAGGATGCTGGAAAATGTACAGATTGTAAACACCAGTCAACAAAGTGTTATTTTACGGAATGGTAAGAAAAATGATTGGAGTTTCTTGATAATTGTGTGGTCTCTACTGTGCAGACCTCACTAAAATGGCAAGTGTGGGTTGTCTTTCTTTGTGATAGGCAGTATTGTCTTGTAAACAAAATCAATGTGTAAACGTTTCAAACCCTTCGGAGTCTTTTGAACTCAACTGACCTATGGCACAAAGTTATGAATAATGTAGCTAGCGAATCCTCTTTGAAGGGAAGGTGTACTCTGTAAACATTAAGCGTTGCATGTAACTTTTATTTTAGTACTTTTCACCTACGCTTAATCCTATTATCACTGCAATTGGCACATCAGTTTTCTGTTGTAGGTATTTGACCCATAAAAACCTTTCTGTAACACTTTAGTCAAAATCCATTTCTAGCTCTTTGCGTGAATTGTAAACAATTTTGCTGGCAGCTTTAGGTGTCTGTAATTCATCATATCAATAAATGTGTTTGAACAGATTTGGCACTGTTTATTAACAGTATTAGCTTGCTAGGGAAACTTCTTCTGCACTGAACTTTCTATTTGTTCACAAATAAAAACTCTTTAGGGAAATGAAATAGAGGTTGGGTGGTCAATTGAGGAAATATTATTCGGAGAGATTTTAGATTCTTAATTCGGACTCAAATACAGCGGTTGAAAGGCTACAGGGTTTGCGCTATGAGACAAGGACCAATCACAAAGGCCTGTCACGAGGTCCGGTGAAAGTGGGTACTGCAGAATTGTACCAAGCAGCATATATAGTTTAGACAGACTGGGACCACACAATTCACACCTAACTTAGTGAGAAAAGGAAAACTGAGATATAACACAGTGAGTGATGGACAAAATGAATAAAGGCAGCCGGAGATAGTACAACAATTGTTTGATGAATTAGGAAAATGTGAGAGAGGGAAGGAGGGACGAAATGGGGCTAAGGATCTATGTGCGTTTGATCCCCTTGCGTGAGTGTCTCTGCTCTGAGTTTAACTCGGCCCAACAGAATAGAACGAAGGTGGGCTTGGGCCCGGTTCTGGCAGGACAGCGCGGCTCTGCCCACAGAACAGACATGAAAATGTCTGGATTCATTCGTTCAATGCAGAATATGTGGAGGAAACGTACACTACGAAATGGTCACTTTCCAGCCTAACCTAACCTGGGCTGATGACTACAGATACATAGTAATTGTGACCTAAGAAAGAAACGTAGAACAATCTAATGTAAATAGCTTTATAAGCTATTGTCTTATAAATAAAATGGAAATGGTATCCTAGTATCATATAATCTCTTCACTGTATCCCTGAATGTATGAGCCCACCTATTGTTGAAAGTCAATATATGAGATGTTGTCAGTACAAAGAAATCTTAAACATAGTGAGATGATAGTTCAAAATGTTTGGTCATAGTACGGCAGGTATAATATGGCTTAATTGTTTCTTTAGTAAGTGTTCAAGTTTATCTCTTTTGACAGACAACATCAATACGCTCCGGGGCTGTGTTGCATGTTTCGAGAAAAGAGAACACAAGGGTTTGAATATCATTCGGGTTAAAAGGAAAAGGGGCCTTTTCAAATTGTTTAATGTGGCGTGCCTACATGCGCTGTATGGGAGAATGCTGGAGAGATTCTGACAGAAAATAATAAGGGAAAAAAATCGAGGAGCGATGGATAAGCAAAGGAGCGACAGAATAGCAGCAAGGTCAATTTATCTCGTTATATGTGACTTGTGATGCCCATCAGTCAGTCAAAGCCCAGTTCGATTGATCGCTCTGGGGCCGAGCTGTCAGAGCCCGAGTAAATTTGTGAGTTAGCACTGCTTACCATGTTCCAGCTAATGCACTACAAACAGATGCAGGCCATCCATTAAAGATTTGTTTATAAAGCACTGTGGACCAATAATGCACTATTCATCCAAATCTGAAAGATTATAGGAGCAGAATTTTTTTTTTTTTTTAACACTGACGTCGGAAAAGGAATTTACGTTTAACACCTCTCTACAGGCATTAGGCTAACTCTCCACAATGTGGTTCTAATTACTTTTTAATTGATATGTTTTGCGTTTATGTATGCTATGAGCTTCAATGCTATTTTGATGTAATAGGGATCTGAAATGTGTATTTTATGTGTTAGGGAGACTAATTAAAAATGTGCATTTTGATATTGAATCAGGTATGAATGAAAAATGTGACTTTTTGATAGCTTTGTTGTTGTCAATATTTAGCTTTTTTCTTGGCGCAGTTCGTTTGGCACTGGTTTTGGTCTCTCTTGAAAACAAAACAGGGAACAAAGAAAAACAGTCGGTGCAAATTAAGGTCCAAAATCCCCCCCCCCCCCAAAAAGAAAGAAAACGAAAAAAGGGATGTAGAAAGGCCGTTGTAATTAGCAAACACCCTCTGGATCAAAAACTGGGTAGAACATCCCCCTAGTTGTTCCACCTGGCCAAGACAGGGTAGAACATCCCCCTAGTTGTTCCACCTGGCCAAGAGTGATGATGATGTAATCCAGGTTTGAGGTTCTTTTTGTTCTTTGCCCTTTTCAAATTTCTTCGACTTCTTTACTTCTTTATTTCTCAATTGACACTGCAATAAGAAGAAGAGAGCAAGCTGATCAATGGATGACATTTTCTTAGTCCACAGTTTAGCCAAAATGTTTCTATTCTAGGAGAGTTAGGTACAAGACATACAATAGCACTGGTAATACCAACATTGAACAAGCATACATGATTACTCCTACATAAACAGTTGGCTAATAACTGAAATAAGCAGTAATTAGCAAGTACTAACATTCCCTCTGTTTGGCTAAATCGATTCATATTTCAGATTACCTGATATCCATGGTGTAAAAATGACAATGCATGTTGCATTATTGCATTCATTTAAAACCAACAATTGAATTTATTCTAATCATCATACTGTCAACAAATCTGTAACATAATACGATTCGGAAAAGCTCATCCTTTCACACCAGACCTTGAATATCCCGATCGTAGACACCTGAGAACCATCGTCTCATACATTCCTTTGTCAGATAAGGACCTGCGAGCTCACACGACATTAACATCAACTTTGAGAGAATAGACATGTTTTGACTTCAAGAAAAACAGCTAGATGGGACATGATGATGATGAGAGACACCGTGTGGCTAGTACTGACACCGAGAGACGAGTGTCAGGGGAGAAGATTAGGTCTCGTGGTAAAGACTAGGCCTCGAGAGGAGAGAAAGGAGCGGAAAAGCCACAGATGTGAGCAGAGTGGGGGGGTTGCCCTGAATGGGAGTATCCTGTCGAGATGAGAAGAGGAAAACAGGGAGCAATGCTGGGTCGGGGGCCCTAAAAGTGGAGTCTCTGGTGCTGGAAAGTTAAGGGTGCCTTTCAAATCAGTGACTGCCCTGGGGACCATTTCCATTACGTCTCCTTGATGCAGCAATTAAGAAGCTACTGACGACAGCTGATCTCCTCGAATGTGAAGCTTTCTAGGCAAACACATCGTTTTGACAGACACACCGCTCGGCCTGGCCACAAATAGTGAGATGTTTATGAGTCTGTTCGGGTGCATATGGAACAGAGTATTCCCAACATATATGCTGCCTGAGCATCTGCTGATGCCTGGCCCTGCCGAGCACAGGTCTTAAAGAGACAGTGTAAACGCTGACACACAGCGTGTTAGCTCTACACTGACCCCCCTCGCTCCCACTTCCCTCCCTCCCGCTCTCTCTCTCTCTCTGCCAGTGAGTGGGCTTGAGCAGGCTCTCTCAGAATAGCACTGCAGCATTGAACGAGAGAGGGAAAGAAAGTGAATGAGCAACACTGTCCTCCACTGTTCTCTCTATATACATACATATATATATACATACGTCTATTGTCTTAGCAATGCAACTCGTTGTACAATGGGCTTTGCTTCACCTCTTCTCCTTTCCCAAAGATCTCTCCATCTATCTCACCCTCCTCCCATGATGCTCAGTGTCAGATGTTTGTCCACCTCACTGCTCCATCCGTCCATCCATCACCCAGCCTACCTTTTCTCCCTGTCTTTCTCTGAACTGAAGCATGCTGGTTCTTAATGCAGTGCACTAGGACAGTGAGCCTTTGTAATTAGGTGTCAGCATTCATAGGCCTCCGAAGAAAAGACATCATGAATTATGGAAGCAACGTAATTACCGTAGACCTATTACTGACTCCCTTGATAGTGAACGATAATTACCTTTAATACTGGGAAATGCCATAATATAGTATAACTGCACAATTATTGAACTATTGTGGCTGTGTCTCAATGTGCCATATCATGTAGCATTCATTGAGCTTAGTCTATAGACTATTTGTGGGAGATTATATATGGACAAGACTCCCATAGCTGAGGTTTTGGGCAGCAAACAGGTGACTATGTGACAATGTTGTCAAAGCAAAACCATATCCATTCTAACTTCTGCACATGAGCGACCATGAACATTATAGCACGGTTGGTGTGTCGACATTTGCATTCATGTGGCGTTGTGGTATAGGCCAATTCACACACTTCCATTTTCCATTGATGCTAGGGACTTAATTTATGGGGGAAACGGACAAGACAGACACAAAATGGGAGGGTATGTTATGGTGGTCGAGGCGCAAAGAGCGAGACTTGTTCACGTGCACGTTTCATTGGGCAATGTTGCAGCACTAAACAGTAACAAAATGAAGGAACGTCTTACCTATGTGTCGCTGGCTGTATTCAGAATGGCAATACGATGATGATCCTTATTTAGATGCGGCCGTCAGGCCCGTCACCATGTTTATTTGAAATTAAACTAGGAACAAATATTGCCGCACATCAATTGTTGCAGATTGATGCCAATAAAAGAATGCAAATATGCATTGATCAAAAATGGCCCTACACTACGCTGCATCACAATAAAAGCGCATAGATTGGAGTTCACAGGCGTATGCGCTCGTCTCTTTCAAATTACACCCAAATTGTATGTCTTATGGTCAAAATAATTGTTATATAAATAGGAGAAAATTACTCAATTAATAATTTACTTCCATCCTAAATTGCGAGAATCATGTTATTCTATCAAGTCGAATGAGGTTGTGGAAATCCGTTTCAATCTTTGAAGTTATGCAGAGGAGAAAATGAATCAGATTTTGTTCTTAAAAAGTGTTCAAAAGATAGCTTTACCGGTTGTCTTAGTTGTCCATTCACCAACGTTGGATCTTTGTGATTCCCGGAAAATAATTGACCATGCCTACATTTTCATTGTAAATCCAGGTGAGGATGACATTAATTGGTCTCGAAAGACATTTTTCTCTGAATAGACATATAAAATGGCACAATAATTTAAAAAACGAGAGGGAGCGCGTCTGAAAATATATTTTCTGCTATAATTTAGACCATCACATATTGCAATTTCCTTTTAGCGGTGACTATAATCCTCAATGCGCTCCCCCTTTGCTAAATAGGTTCTACCGCGTTGATGAAATTCGCAAAAAGTGATTGCTTTCACAAAGGTCCGCCACACTAGGTGCTCATTCATTGATTGGCCAATATGGTATTTGTCTACGTTTCCATTTGTTAAGTGTACAAAAGTATCTACCAATCGGTGACACACTTTATTCCCAATGAGATATTTTTCTCCAGGAACCATTGGTTTACAACCAGGGATGGAATGGAATAGTTTAAACGAGAGCAAGAGTGAACACTCAGACACCTTCAAAAGGGCCAATTTGTCTATTCAATGTGCCGAACAAAGCTCATTGCAATTAACAGCGAAATGTTTAACTCCTAAAACACTAGCAGAGTGATTGGGGGAAAATTACACCGCTTTACAGTTTTTCATGTGGAAAAGATGGAGCGGGAAGAGTCTATGATAATGCAGTGACATTAGTTGCCTTGACAACCGTGTCCCTGTATTTCGGCTAATTATTAATTTGATGGAAATTAGTAGATGCTTGTTTCCTTCTTCCCGAGTCATTGCCCCATTCACTAACTTCAAATTGTCACACAAACTATTTCCAAAATCTCTCAGGCATGCCTTCCTCAGTGACATAAATTACAGTACCCTGTGTGCTACATAAAATAGAACCGAACAGAGACGATTAGAAAATAATATGGATCAAAGGCTCCCATAAAGTCCACCATTGGGGAAAGCATTATTATGTGACAGAGGCAGCTATTTCAATCATTGTACCAGAACAGGAGCAGGACTGCATGGTGTCTGGGGCCACACAGATGGTCTTCTATAACATGGCACATGGTGGCTCTTTGAGCCAGGGTTAGTCAACCACTTCTCGCCAGTGATTACTCTGAACGTCAATATATCAATGAATTAACCAAACAGACAATCAATACTGTCTCCAAAAGACTAACAAATATGCAAATAGTCATTTTAACAACAAAGGTAATTGCTGACAGAAAGCTTAGCAAATTGCATCTGATTGAAATGTCCAGAAACTCACTTTTCACTCCATAAAAGCCATTTGAGGACAGGCTAAAAGAGAACCCCTGTGAACCAGCCACAGGAAATGCTCCCCATCTGAACAGGAAATGGAGAATTCTCAGGGATATCTACACAGTCAATGGGCAAGCCCACCCATATGAAGCTGACAGGGTGTTGGTGTTGAGTGACTGCACCTCACTATGACAATGTGTAGACTTCGGGCAATGTGTTACAATGTGTTGTTTAGTAGTATTACTCTTAGATTCAAATAAAGAGACGTGTTTGGCTAGTCCTTGATGGCGTTACAAGAGCCTGTTGGTGGCTATGCCAAAATGATACTGGAATACAGAGTATGTTGGTCGAAAGCGTACTGTAATGGAAGTTAGTAATGGCTGACTTATTACTAATTTCAGGCTTTGGGTCAGGCTTTGAACCCGCCCCCTCCTGACCCAACATCCCCCAAGGGCTCATTTGATTGGGCTATTGCTGCGGAATGTCTTTTTTTTTTATTAGACTGCAATAGTGACAGTCCAAAGTATTACAACATGCTGAATGCATCTTTTGGGGCGTAACTACAAAGCATATGGATGTATACAGTATATGAACCATTGAACAAATTAGTATTAAAGGATCAAATCTAGGTCACATGGAGACAGAGAGCTAACAGCAAGCTCCCAGATGTGACGTGGGAGAGAGTTACGGCATAAGGAGCCTTTCCTTGCCACTTGCGTCACTTCCTCCATTCCACGTCTTGAGGACAAAAGAGAAGTATCGTCATCATCGCTATGCAGGTCTCTCAGTAGTAGACCTGCCAGACCTCTATTCAGTCAACAGAGCAGGATGACTCAAAGTGTCTTCTGGACAGGATGGAGTCGGAGTGCGTCACACACACACACACACACACACACACACAAACACAAACCAACTTCAGATACACAGGGCCAAGCACTCCTGGCTCCCAAACATCTTCAGGCGGTAGTCCATGACCAGGTAAATCATGTCATTCAAACAATAACAAAGCGTTCTACACTGCACTTTGTGGTCCACAGCTGAGGAATGGAGATGCAGAAATGTAACCATTATCATATTCATAGACAAAGCTATTGATGCAAGGACTGACCATGACCATGAGATAAAATGTATAGTTTTAACCATGTTTTGAGGCTATATGCAGTGCATTCGGAAAGTATTCAGACCCCTTCCCTTTTCCCACATTTTGTTACATTCAGCTTTATTCTAAAATGGATTAAATAAATAAAAATCCTCATCAATATACACCTAACACCCCATAATGACAAACAGGAAACAGTTTTTTAAAAATGTTTGCACATTTATTAAAAGTAAAAAACTGAAATACCTTATTTACATAAGTATTCAGATCCTTTGCTATGAGACTTGAAATTTAGCTCAGGTGCATCCTGTTTCCATTGATCATCCTTGATGTTTGTACAACTTTATTGGAGTCCACCTGTGGTAAAGTCAATTGATTGGGAAAGGCACACACCTGTCCATATAAGGTCCCACATTTGACAGTGCATGTCAGAGAAAAAAAACAAGCCATGAGGTTGAAGGAATTGTCCGTAGAGCTCAGAGACAGGATTGTGTCAAGGCAGTGTACAAAAAAAGTGTACAAAAAAATCTGCTGCATTGAAGGCCCCCAAGAACACAGTGGCCTCCATCATTCTTGAATCGGATAAGTTTTGAATCACCAAGACTCTTTCGAGAGCTGGCCGCCCGGCCAAACTGAGCAATCAGGGGAGAAGGGCCTTGGTCAGGGAGGTGACCAAGAACCCGATGGTCACTCTGATAGAGCTCTAGAGTTCCTCTGTGGAGATGGGAGAACCTTCCAGAAGGACAACCACCTCTGCAGGACTAAGCCCGCTTGGAGTTTGCCAAAAGGCACCTAAGGACTCTCAGACCATGGGAAATAAGATTCTATGGTCTGATGAAACCAAGATTGAACTCTTTGTCCTGAACTCTATGGCCAAGCGTCACGTCTGGAGGAAACCTGGCACCATCCCTACGGTGAAGCATGGTGGTGTCAGCATCATGCTGTGGAGATATGTTTTTCAGCGGCAGGGACTGGGAGACTTGTCAGGATCGAAGGAAAGATGAACGGAGCAAAGTACAGAGAGATCCTTGATGAAAACCTGCTCCAGAGTGCTCAGGACCTCAGACTGGGGCTAAGGTTCACCTTCCAACAGAACAACGACCCAAAGCACACAGCCAAGACAACGCCGGAGTGACTTCGGGAAAATTCTAAATGTCCTTGAGTTGCCCAGCCAGAGCCCGGACTTGAACCCGATCGAACATCTCTGGCGATACTTGAAAATAGCTGTGCAGTGACACTCCCCATCCAACCTGACAGAGCTTGAGAGGATCTGCAGAGAAGAATGGGAGAAACTCCCCAAATACAGATGTGCGAAGCTTGTAGCGTCATACCCAGGAAGACTCGAGGCTGTAATCAATGCCAAAGGTGCATCAGCAAAGTACTGACCAAATGGTCTGAATACTTATGTAAATGTGATATTTCACTATTTTTTATTGCTAACATATCTAAAAACTTGTTTTTGCTTTATCATTATGGGGTGTTGTGTGTAGATTGATGAGGGATTATAAAATATATACATACATTTAGAATGTAACGTAACAAAATGTGGGAAAAGTCATGGGGTCTGAATACTTTCCGAATGCACTGTAGTGTTTGTTTACAATTAATTGCTTACAAACATTGGAGTAAAACAAGCTTGTATTGTACAGTGTCTCCTGACCGCTCCTGTCTCAGCCTCCAGTATTTATGCTGCAGTAGTTTATGTGTCGGGGGGCTAGGGTCAGTTGGTTACCTGGAGTACTTCTCCTGTCTTATCCAGTGTCCTGTGTGAATTTAAGTATGCTCTCTCTAATTCTCTCGTTCTCTCTTTCTCTCTGAGAACCTGAGCCCTAGGACCATACGTCAGGGACTAACCGGGCATGATGACACCGTTGCTGTCCCCAGTCCGCCTGGCCTTGCTGCTATTCCAGTTTCAACTGTTTCTGCCTGCGGTTACGGAACCCCTACCTGTCCCAGACCTGTTGTTTTTCAACTCTTGATGATCGGCTATGAAAGCCAACTGAAAATTATTCATGATTATTAATTTGACCATGCTTGTCACTTATGAACATTTTTGAACATCTTGGCATAGTTCTGTTATAATCTCCACCCGGCACAGCCAGAAGAGGACTGGCCACCACTCATAGCCTGGTTCCTCTCTATAGTTTCTTCCTAGGTTTTGGCCTTTCTAGTGGATTTTGCCTAGCCACCGTGCTTCTACACCTGCATTACTAGCTGTTTGGGGTTTTAGGCTGGGTGTCTGTACAGCACTTCGAGATATTAGCTGATGTACGAAGGGCTATATAAAATAAAATTGATTGATTGATTGATATTTTGGGTTCGGATGGTGTACGGCAGAACTAACCTCATGAGACATTTATAAGTTGAATTCTTCAATAATCAATGGGTAGATTGTACAAGTACAAATGTAGCAACTGCAGATTTCCCCATTAAAGAGCTTGTTCGTACAGGCTTGCTGCAAGCCTTTTCACGCTGCTTATTAGTGCATATGCTATGCATATCCTAGAGCAGCGTGAGTTAAGTGCCTAAGCCTGGCATCAGCACGCAGTGTTCCTAAATCTGGAACAGCAGGTAACTGCTTCTATTGTTACCTCGGTAGACACCTATCCTCTCTGTAGAATAGAGTACTCTACTCAAGTTTAAAAAAGCACCAGTCACTTCCAAAAAACGGTAGAACTATCCCATGAATATTGCATTGAGTCGTAGAGGCGTAATCCGTTTAAAGGTGTGACCACGTGTATTGCTTACAACGTAAGAGTGGAACCCATGCACGCTTATGACAAGTCTTTTAATGCATTATAACCGTATCATACCAGGGTTTTAAGTCAAATGTTACCACGTCAACCATTCGGCTGTATTTCGGCTGCCCCCTCTGTTTCATTGTATTTACATTGCTCCGTTGAGCGCCTATGTTTCCGCCCCCAGTCTCCCAAGACGGCTGCCGGGGCTCTCTTGGGAGACTGGCCCTGCATACACTGCACGTGGTAAATGTAAATATCATAGCGTTCAGTACACCTATTGGACCAACTATGTGTGGTCCTAAAAATGTGTATTGTAAGACAAAAGGAACTGTATTACTGTAGTAATACTGTAACACTATTATAACAAGTAATAATGCATTATACACGTCTGCTTTAAAATATCCCAGAAGCTTTATCAATATGACTAAAAAAAACAATACTTCTGAAAAGTAATTATTTTATTAATATTTTACAATCCTTTATTCATGGTTATGCTTCATATTTACTTAATTTTCTCAGCTCCACTTTGCAAGTGTCATTGATCATGCTGTCCAGAAGACGACAACGACAATCAAAAAGGATGAAAAGGACAGTCTATACAACACCCTTTCAGAGGGGGAGAGATTCACATGTCAGCTCTGGATGACTTCCCTTCCGCTTGCCAAATAGGTAAAGATAACATTAAAAACAGCAGGCTTGTCAGTAAATGGTACCCTGACAAGTTATTTACTTTAAAAAAAAAAAACAGGGTCTCACTCTTTCGGATTGAAATGCTTTCCATCTCTGAGATGACATACACAGGCAAACGAAAATGACAAATTTAAGATTGCACTCCAAACATTGGAGGATATCATTTTTTTTTTTTTTTTTTTTTTAAGCCTGAAATGAAACAAATGGCCATTAAAAGGGATAGAAAGCCCTATTGGGGTGGACAAAAAAATTGCCTGCGGTGTCGGTCTGATCTCTGTGGGGTTTTTGTGCTGCAATGGAGCTCCTGAACTGGTATATTTCCTCACACAATGATCCATCAAACACTTCCTGAGAAAAGGAAATATCTACCTGGAGGTTGAAGTGAATTTTGGAAGTGCAATCACAACTGATTTGTACATTATCATCAATGTGGCGGGAACAAAAATAATGAATTGTTATTACTAGGGCGGTCGAGTTTATTGTAAAAGCCCACCTCTCGGGTTAAAACACTTGTAAACATACTCTACAGACGAGACGCTTAAGTGCTGGTGTGGTTTCTGTTGCTGTTGACCACAGCAATATAAACGTAATGCTGTAACTTGGGATAAGAATGAATGGAGGGATGGAGGAGGGCTGGGTTACCATATTTTATTATAGCAGTCTTTATGGCAGTCTGGTCAATGCTGGGTGTACCCAAGAGGAAGCTATTAGTTTAACATTAGGGTGGGCTGGTGACCATGAAGAGTCTATTCATTAGGGCTAAAACATGGAGTCACCCCAAAAAGCCCTTATTGTAACATGGAAATGCTACCGTTTCCCCTCTAGTCTTTAGCTTGTGTACAACCCAGCAATGACCTCGGACTGCTGTGAACTGCTTTAGGCTTTGGACCCACCCCCCTCTGACCCACCATCCCCCAAGGGCTCATTTGATTGGCCTCTCGCTTCATCTTGTCACTTTTTTTTCTCTTTTTCTTTTTTAAAATTGGACTGCCATACTGCTGGGAATTAAAACAGATTTGACCAATCATCTTTGGTTCTCTCAAATGAGTGGTAGGTGAGTAAAAAAATAATAAAGGAGTGTGTTATCAACCAAACATAATATATATATACACTGCTCAAAAAAATAAAGGGAACACTTAAACAACACAATGTAACTCCAAGTCAATCACACTTCTGTGAAATCAAACTGTCCACTTAGGAAGCAACACTGATTGACAATAAATTTCACATGCTGTTGTGCAAATGGAAAAGACAAAAGGTGGAAATTATAGGCAATTAGCAAGACACCCCCAAAAAAGGAGTGATTCTGCAGGTGGTGACCACAGACAACTTCTCAGTTCCTATGCTTCCTGGCTGATGTTTTGGTCACTTTTGAATGCTGGCGGTGCTYTCACTCTAGTGGTAGCATGAGACGGAGTCTACAACCCACACAAGTGGCTCAGGTAGTGCAGCTCATCCAGGATGGCACATCAATGCGAGCTGTGGCAAAAAGGTTTGCTGTGTCTGTCAGCGTAGTGTCCAGAGCATGGAGGCGCTACCAGGAGACAGGCCAGTACATCAGGAGACGTGGAGGAGGCCGTAGGAGGGCAACAACCCAGCAGCAGGACCGCTATCTCCGCCTTTGTGCAAGGAGGTGCACTGCCAGAGCCCTGCAAAATTACCTCCAGCAGGCCACAAATGTGCATGTGTCTGCTCAAACGGTCAGAAACAGACTCCATGAGGGTGGTATGAGGGCCCGACGTCCACAGGTGGGGGTTGTGCTTACAGCCCAGCACCGTGCAGGACGTTTGGCATTTGCCAGAGAACACCAAGATTGGCAAATTCGCCACTGGCGCCCTGTGCTCTTCACAGATGAAAGCAGGTTCACACTGAGCACATGAGCACATGTGACAGACGTGACAGAGTCTGGAGACGCCGTGGAGAACGTTCTGCTGCCTGCAACATCCTCCAGCATGACCGGTTTGGCGGTGGGTCAGTCATGGTGTGGGGTGGCATTTCTTTGTGGGGCCGCACAGCCCTCCATGTGCTCGCCAGAGGTAGCCTGACTGCCATTAGGTACTGAGATGAGATCCTCAGACCCCTTGTGAGACCATATGCTGACACATGCACATTTGTGGCCTGCTGGAGGTCATTTTGCAGGGCTCTGGCAGTGCACCTCCTTGCACAAAGGCGGAGATAGCGGTCCTGCTGCTGGGTTGTTGCCCTCCTACGGCCTCCTCCACGTCTCCTGATGCACTGGCCTGTCTCCTGGTAGCGCCTCCATGCTCTGGACACTACGCTGACAGACACAGCAAACCTTTTTGCCACAGCTCGCATTGATGTGCCATCCTGGATGAACTGCACTACCTGAGCCACTTGTGTGGGTTGTAGACTCCGTCTCATGCTACCACTAGAGTGAGAGCACCGCCAGCATTCAAAAGTGACCAAAACATCAGCCAGGAAGCATAGGAACTGAGAAGTGGTCTGTGGTCACCACCTGCAGAATCACTCCTTTTTTGGGGGTGTCTTGCTAATTGCCTATAATTTCCACCTTTTGTCTATTCCATTTGCACAACAGCATGTGAAATTTATTGTCAATCAGTGTTGCTTCCTAAGTGGACAGTTTGATTTCATATAAGTGTGATTGACTTGGAGTTACATTGTGTTGTTTAAGTGTTCCCTTTATTTTTTTGAGCAGTGTATATATATATATATATATATATATAAAAAGGGATCCAGTTCAGGTAAGAGATAAAAAGCTTCAATCTAAATCAAAACTGCCTTATGGGAAAGAGGGAGGGGTTTATCACTGTAGGGGGTGTGGCTTCGCAGGGCAAAGAGGGAGAAGCTCCAAATGCATTATGCTCTGCTAAGACTGGCTCAGTCTGGCGTCTGCATCCGTCCCTCTTCCCAGTGTGTTGAGTTCAATCCAGGAATGTTGACGGTAGTCCACCCTTCTTTCATTCTCCTCCTCTGCCTTATGTCACTGGAGGTCTCGGTCCTCAAGGTACCTGTACTCAAACGTGAATCCCTCCTTCTTCCGTTGTCCCCACTTCTCGTAGTCAAAGTAGATGTACGTCCCCTTTAAAATACATTGGGAAAAGCACAGTAATGTTAGCGCACAAAAAGTAAAACAAATCACAAAGACAAAATTCTGACCAATCTTCAAAGAAGACTACATTTTAACGGAGCATGCAACGGATAACATTTAAACATTTTGCAAAGGAAAATGAAAATAAGTGTTTATTATTGGTCAAGTCTAGGTAATCACTCCCATTTTCAATCCGCTTTCTTCCGTTTGGTGTCCAATGAACACGACCCAGGTTGCGGTCCAAGGAGCTGTGTGTGGAGGGGTGCCAAACTCACCTGCTCAAACTCATCTGTGATGGTCTTGGGCTCCTCGTGCCTCTGGAACCACATCATGTACTTGGTGTGGAACCGCCACGACTGCTTCTTCAAGGCCTTGGCTGCCAGATACTGGGCCTTAGTGCCCTGCGGAAAGAACCCAGAAGGGAATCTGTTACTATTAAGTGCACAATAATATCCAAAACATGACATGGCTTGGCCTGAAGATTGAAAAGACGCAGACCGCCATCTTCAAAAGTAAAACCATAGAAATGATCAGCGTCTCAGTCACACAGTCAAGCTTGTTTTGTCAAACGCACACACACCTCTAGGTAGTAGAAGATGAAGAACAGTGTCTCTGTGGACAGTCTCTGGTAGAACTCTACAGAGTCGGAGTGGGGGGGTGGCACCTAGCATCGCTGGCGTGTGGAAAGGCAGGGTGGGACATGGTTCCTCATCCAGGTTACGCCTGGAGGACCCAAAAAACAGTCACAAAATATTAGGATTAATACATGGAGTAATTCTGAGAAAAAATCTACGCGCCTTTAGTCTCAAAAAGCAATAATCAATAGAATCTTACCCAAATGTAACCTGGGTGTATACTCTCAAAACAGTATTTTCCTTCTGATACCTCATGTCCTCCGCTTTGCCAAACGAGAGTGTATACTGAGAGGGAAGCTAAGACGACTTGAGATTTCAAACCTGGAGTTGACCTTTTCTCAGACTTGCGGTCCTCGGTTTCGATACCCTACTCCTCTCCGAGTCGGAGGATGGGCTATGTGCTGTTCCCAGCCGATACACACGCCATGGCCTGCTGGTTACAGCTGTGTCCTTTGACAGGGGCAACAGGCCCCGAGTGGCGCAACACGTGCTCTCTCTTCTGCCCATGGGGATTCTGGGAGGCTTGCCTGCTGAAAGCGAGGGCCTGCTGGGCAGGGACCGAGAACGGGAGGCCCCGGGGGGCAATTAGTGCTGGGAGAGAATGTTGCGTACAGCACACCAGAAAAGAGAGGGGATACTAAGGACTTGTTATAAAAAGGAGAGTCTGGTGTGAGATGCCACCCCCCCCCCAAAAAAAGTTGCTATCACGTGTGCTGACAATACACTGGAAAATGGACTGATGGGAGGCTTTCCACACAAGCGACAAACAGGAGAACTCTATTCACAACAAGTAAACACATGCAAGTCATAAGTACGAATCAAAGATGAATTTTTTCTTTTTTTTTTTTTTAAATTCTATGAAAACAACAGGGGACTGCGAAGAGAACACAGTCCACACGCACACGCATAGCACGAGCAAAATAACACACAACACACAGGATTTTGTCTAAAGATATGTGGTAGTAGAGTAGTGGCCTGAGAAACAACCATTGTTAGTGTTTTAAAATGGTATATAACACTGCCTGGGATTTTGCTGGACCACCAGAAAGTCAGCAGCATCTTGGGGATCTATAACAAATACAAACAATGTCTGCATCTTCCAGACGGGGATGCGAACACCCATGGCCCAAATTTTGATGCCTTCTCGTCCAGTCGGTCTGCTACCTGGTGGTGAGGTGGCAGAGGGAGCATCTTCTCCCTCCCATTACTGAGCCCAGTGGACCGCTCGTTGTGCCATAGACTTTAGAGTGCTTCAGAGGCTCTGGGGCTGAAAGAGAGGAAAGAGGATACAACCGAGCTTGACTGAAATTTGAGATATCACAGTAGCAATCTAGCTTCACGTTGATCGCCTAAAGACTAGATACTCAACCGTACAAACGCTCAGGGCAGAAGACGGCAATTACTACATTGAAGCTACCTGCGTTTTCCCTACACTGTAACGCATTTTCAGGAAGAGCGTCCTATGTGTGATGGACGCCGTCGGCCTGTTGAAGTAACACTCTCGCTGCTCTGGCACTAATTTTTACTCACTTCGCGTTCTAGTGAGACGAGGAGAGCTGTACTGAGCCAGATAAGATCAGGTTCCCGCATAAAGCGAGGCTGGGACTCTCACTGTGCGATTGTACGATCTCGAGTGAGTGCGAGAAGGATCTGACACTTCATATGCATGCTTGATCGTTGCTTCTCTTAATACACGTTTGACTAAAATATACAATCCGAGCCATATCTACAGGTTTGTACAGAATGCAGAAGTCAACAATCCAAATAGATACCTAATCATTACGTTAGTACCATTTTTATGAAATTGATATACCTGAAAGGTATAGTGGTGGAGAGGATCAAACAGAGGACAGTTTGCGAAGCCTTTCTCAGAGTTGAGATCATAATGGAGGACATCTTATGGCCAGAAGCCTGCAGCCGTTGCACAGTCTGCGAGTAAGCCCTGTTCAATGCCTACTCTGTTGACAGCAACCATGCCACATCAACAGTCTGAGGTCAGCAGCAGAGACATAAGACCAGGGTAGAAGCAGAAGGTCAGACTAATCATCCGTCTAACCACAAACAAGCATCATACAGAATACATCGGACACAAAAAGAGACACATAAACAACTGCAATGCAATAACCGGTCTATACAGATATCGAGAGGAAGAACGAATCAAACATGGGCTAAAACAAAGCACAAATTCTAATCATTGCGATCCAGACCCCACATAGTTAGACTCTTAAGCAATACACTGTGACTAAAATACTACATCATCCGTTCCTCTATCTCCTGACACTCCAAGACAGAACTCCGGGGACACAAAATGCGGCCAAACTCAATTGACATCACAAGTCCGTCTCTACACCTCAAACTCCACTAAAGTTCTAGACGGTGCACTCAATCCAAGACTCTAAATCATATTAGCGTAATCAAGTCACTCCTCAATACACCAAGAGCGCTAGAGAAACACCCAACAATTCCTCATTAAACGTACTAGTAACCCCATTACCCTATCTCACCTGCCTAAGGCCTTGCACCAATTTAACCTTCACAATATTAATTCAACTCTCATCTACTGCGATCCGATATCATAATTTACACCCAAGAGATGGATAGTAACCCAGAACACTGGTTCCTACACTTAAAAACCTAATATTATAAACAACTCATCTTCAACCAGCATTTCCAAGTCTTCTGATATTTCACCTACAACGACCCTCAGACATCACTGACAAATAACTGGACAGTCAAATCCGTTCTATACACATCAAAACAGTTAAATTAGACAGAGCTAGCCACTCGGGCACCAATGCTGATAGTACATATCATCTATTGTCACTTTCATCACCAAGAGCAGTAATACGCCGGACATAGATATCCACTTAAATACACATTTTCCAGTACTAGTGTTACGCCAAAGTTACATAAACTCTACTTGGCTGCTACACTTGAAATCGTGTGGACAATTGAGTATACCTTACTGTGACACATCCTTAATCTTCCATATGCTGCGCGGTTCAGCTCACACACCCCAAGACAGAAGCCTCTCACGAGCCCTGGTGACAATTACGCCCAGACCTTATCGTAACTACCTCAATCCATGTCGTCGAGATGTCGATATACAACTAAATGACGTTCCTGAAACACCTCACTATCAACCTATCGACAAAAGAACAGGC